>NC_041406.2:102654500-102914500 GCF_900747795.2 Erpetoichthys calabaricus
AAGCATAATAGTAAAATGCACAAATTTGTATTGAGATTTTGTTAGTAACTATTCTGTTTCTCTTCTTGATACTCAAATGTGTCACTTGGTGCCACTGCCCTACTGCGAAGTTGTTCTGTCTGCCTAAGATAAAGTCATCTCTGATGGAGGATTGCAGGAATCGTCGGGTAGAGGGATCCTTTCATCTGATTGGCTGGCCCAGTGCTGACTCAGTTGTGGAATGGCCGGTAGGAGGAGGCATCTTGCTGGCCGAGGTCTCCGGGACTCTGAACAAATCCAAATCGTATTATGTAATATTATCAACTGTTGAATTCTGCTCTGTACTTGTAATATTTGTATTGCTCTATCAAATTGTATTGTGTTCTATTTTGTGTATTGTATTGTATTTACCCCTTTTTTTGACACCCACTGCACATCCAAACTATCTGGAAAGGGGTCTCTCTTTGCACTGCCTTTCCCAAGGTTTCTTCCATATTTTCCCTTCACGCTTTTTTTGGGAATTTTTTCTTGTCTTCTTAGAGAGTCAAGGCTGGGGGGCTGTCAAAATGCACTGCCTGTTCAAGCCCATTGCGGCACTCTTTGTGTGATTTTGGGCTATACAAAAATAAATTGTATTGTATACTTGTATTGTATTGTACTGAATCTCAGCTGAAATAGCAAATGGGCTAAGAGCCTTTAATAAATAGCGAAACCAGTCAGGAGGTTGTAATGGAAGGACAACATGAAAGGAAGCACGACCCAGATTGGATGGTTATTGATTCCTGTCCCAGTCAGGATCAAAGAATACTGGATGGACTGGGGAAGACTGGGGATTCTGAGCAGTTTATTCCCCAGTATGAGATGGGTGAGTGTTCCTCTGGTTTGGCCCCAGTTTGGACGCCTGTAGGGTTTCCTGGGACTTGTAGTTTCAAAATGCGACAATGTCAAGGTCCTTGGGTATCGCCAAAGGGGGCTGTTGAAAATACACCTCCTTGGTTTGAGAGGCTGCTGTGTGACCTGGAAGTGTTTCTGTTATACAAGGTCATGGCTCCAGAAATACTCTTGTGTCTGTCATAAAAGGAAGCCAAATCTTCAGTTGTTGAGTTAAAGTCGGAAGGCACAGGCAAAACTCAGCTGGAGGTGCAGAAGGAGACATTGTGTTCATTGGTGATTCTGGTGTGGACTGTAAATGCTGGAGAAAAGAAGGTTTTATTAATAAAAAAAAACATGTATCTGTACCCAGACTGTCTTGGTGTAATTGTATCTAAGGTTTGGGGGCCTGTTGTATTCCACTGGAGGTCACTTCATGAAATGACAAAGTATAATCTTTAAAATTATTGAAAAAGGACGAATAATAATAATAAGTGTGATACTGAATTGGATCTGCGGTGGGCTGGTGCCCTGCCCGGGGTTTGTTCCTTCCTTGCGCCCTGTGTTGGCTGGGATTGGCTCCAGCAGACCCCCATGACCTTGTGTTAGGATTTACCATGTTGGATAATGACTGACTGACCGACTGAATTGGATTAAATGGATTTACAATGGAAGCATAATAATACCTGATAAATACAAATTAAATAATGTAAACATAAAACCAAATGGTAACAGTAACTTACTAATTCCCTACACATACCTAAGGGTTTCTGACCTTATTGGGTGCCAGGTAGTAACCAACCCTGAACAGGTAGCCATTATATCACATGGACACTCCCACCCAGAAGCACATTAGTGCTGCCCATTATCCTAAGCATGGCACATGAGAGAAAATCAAATCAACTGAAGAAAAGGCATATGGGCACAGTGACAATGCGTAAACCATACAAAAACAGTGACTGGACCATGACTAGAATTCAGGGCAGTGGAACTGTAAGGCAGCAGCATTAACAACAGTGCCACCATACAGCAGAATTTAACAACCATTTTAAGTTTTAATTAATTTACCTGTATGAGCCCCACGGAGAATAGATGGTCATCACAGCTGAACTATGGTAGGACCTCTTACCAAAGTAGAAGGTGTCAAGAGATGAGCAAGCAGAAGCTGGAGGCCAGAAGCAATCCAATCTCACATTATTTAGGTGGTAGTGGTCCACTGGGGGAGTCCCAGCTTGGACACCCACATGGATTCGTGGGAGGTGGAGTGCAGAAGTGCAGTCCTGTTTGGGTCCCTGGGTGCTGCAAGGGGGTGCTGTCCGAGTAGTACTGCCCTGGTTCCCAAACAACCCAGAAGCGCTCCCTACATGTCATGCCAGGTAACTGGAAGCCTTTCTGGGTCCAGGTTAAAAGGAACATGTTGCCGTACCTCAAGGAGTCAAAGTCGGTAGGCAGCGAGTAACACTCAACTGGAAGCAGAAGGAGAAGAAAGAGCTTCATTGTTTTACATGATTACTGGCTGTGCTTCATAATATAATGTGCTTGGTGGATTAAAAGTCCATTATTTGATCCGGTGACTGTGTTGGGCCTTTTTGGGTCTGGGGTTTGGGGCTCAATGGCTCCTCCTGCTGGTTATACATGTTCATTTTTTTAATATTATTAAGCTAATGCATCAGTGTGGTCAAAGGCATCTTCAAAATAAATATTAATAACAGCAAATCTATCTTATTAATATTGTCCCTTTGTAAATGGCTGAAAAATGTCAGTTCCCAGTATAGTTTTAGCCATTATATATAGAGTGCCTTCTGACTGGCTTATCAGGTTCATCTGATTGTTCTCAAAGTCATCATTTCAAACTGTGACCAAGTTCTGTAAGTTTATCTTCCCCTGTATGCAACTTTGTAATTCTTTCTTGGTTTGATGCCGTTTGTTTTTAAAAACCCGGCTTTATTGTGTGTAGTGCCTTTCATCACATCTAAGCAGCATTTACACCGAGTGTTCATTTACACATTGGGATGTCAGGCAAGTGACAGAAAACATTAGGAGCCATGCAGCGGACAGTAAACAGAACTGATACTGCACCCATGATGTCTGATGCCCAACTATTTTGTTATTGCATGACTGGCCAGTTCGAGTTTGGTTAGGGGCTTTGACTTACTCTCAGTTTTGTATTTTATGTAATACAATTTTTTGTCTTATCATGGATTATGAGTGGTGCTCTATACAGTAAATACTGGTACACTACATTGATTTGTGTTTCACTGCATTATTGCACGTGTGACTTTCTTTCTTTCTTTCTTTCTTTCTTTCTTTCTTTCTTTCTTTCTTTCTTTCTTTCTTTCTTTCTTTCTTTGCTCTGATGAAGCAATGCTGCTCTGCTGCTCTCTCTCTGCCCACATCTCGGTAGTGTTGAGCTTTAATGCACCACTGACTGAAGCCCACAGACCGTGCACTTTGGTTCATACAGAGTTTGGCAACCCATCAGCTTCCGGGCATTGTGCAGAGTCCCACCTATATATTAGATGCTGCGATAACCACCTCTCTTCATTTCCTGTTGTCAACAACATGTTCAAAGGGGGCAGCTTTCTGAGTAAGGAAGTGGGAAGGAGACCTATCAACACATCAGCAGTCTGCACAGCCTGCCATTTCTTGTTTTGCCTCTGCTCTTACTCAGCTGTCTGTTTGCTTTTGTTTCTGATCCATTATCATATGGGCTTTTGCTGCACTGCTTCTGACTTTTTTATTCAGACATTGGACATGCAGGTAACAATTTCACTGGACTATGTACATATGATGCCACAACTACCAATAATACATTGTTTTTATGTCTTGTTATTTTTCCAAGTAGTCTATTTTGCACCTGTCATACTGTTCACTTATGAAAGTTCCATTCACCAATTTTCTCAACACATCATTTCCATTACAGGCTCACGAGCAGTTGATTGCTACGTCAGCAGCGCTAGCAGCACAGCAGGAATCAACCCCAGATGTAACATTCATGCACAAACCCATGGCAGGTCAAACATTTATTTTACATAGCACATTTCACAGAGTCTACATACTCCTGACTAAATTAATATACATATATTTTGGATGATCGAGCAAACCAAAGTGTTCATGTATGTACAGTACAAGGAGAAAACATCTATCCGTTTCCACTCCTCCTCCAGTAAGCTTTGTTACCCTCCTCCTGAGTTTGGCCCCTGGAGCTTTGGCAGCAGGCTTCTTTTGTCCTACACCCAGGAGTACTTCCGGGCCATTAGAGTGGTCTGGAAGCACTTCCAGGTGAGGTGGAAGCCTGCCAAAGTAGGTCTCTGAGATCCCCATAGCACCCCCTGATGGAACCTACAGAACTCAACAGGGCTGTACCATGAAGCCCTATGGGAGCCCATGGTGCCACTGCAATACAGGGGGACTTCCATCTAATTATCTGGGTGAGATAATGCCCAGTACAGGTTCTCACCCCAGGTCCTTCCAGTATATAGGTGTCCCAGCCAGGCAAGGGTCCTGGCCTTCCACCTCCACACCTTTGAATGAAATCTTCATGTTTCTTGGCAATCTATCACTTGGAGTAACCTTCCATCCATCCATCCATCCATTATCCAACCTGCTATATCACTAACTACAAGGTCTCAGGGGGTCTGCTGGAGCCAATCACAGCCAACACAGGGCGCAAGGCAGGAAACAAACCCCAGGCAGGGCGCCAGCCCACCGCAGGGAGTAACCTTCATTTCACAAAACAATCATGCACTGACATGTTTCATGATGAAGCTGTTTTATTTGAAATTTATTAATACCTTGCAACAAAAGGAAAGACAATGTATTTGCTTTAGTGAACAGAATACAAAATTCAATGCAATTCAATTACAAAGGTTTCTTTACTAACCAATCAACATTTACAGTTGACTAATTAAAGAGGAGCTAAAAGACTGGAGTAATGGCTGCTGGATATGAGACTTTGCAGTCATATGTGAAATATAAATTACGCATTAGTCATTTCAAGCAGTAATATCCATATGCAACATTGGACATGTCTTGGTTATATTTTTTAATTGATTTAATGGGACCTTGATAAAAAAAGTATACATTTCTATATAAAACATTAATATTTCTGGATGATTCCACATTTTCGAATACTAGTGTATATGTATATCAATCATGATTGATTTGCCTTACACTACTTTATTAAGGTTTCTTTTTTTTTTAGATATTTATCCAGTCAATCTCACAAAATGCTATTTAAAGCCGTGAATCTTTATTTTATATGGGACATTTTACAGGGGATCTTGACATAGATACTACATTCAATCAATGCAGTATCAATAACAAAAAATGAAACAGCTTAATTATTGAGTACAAAGCAAACAGCAAGGTGATAAACTCGTCTTTATAGGGACTTTGGAGAATCACGAGCTTTCACACACTGAACATAACCTATCACAGTCTGCTTTTGATACTGAACGGCTGAATGCTGAAAATCTTTTTGTCTCTAAGTGGACAATAAAGGGATTAAACAGAAGTTGAATTACTATGGTGGAGGATATAAGTATCCTTGTTCATTTATTTCTGATTTATAAAGTTTTTAGAATTGACTGCTGACAAAGAATTGGCTGCCAAGAGTACATGAGAGTGTGAAGGATTGGTTTCACCTCCAGCATAAGACTGTTGTTACCTCCACTCAGTTCTACTAGGAGAAGCTCCATAATAAGTCTAAACTTGCTTCTGTGAAGGCATTGCTGGCTGGATAACAGAACAACAAGGGTACAGCAATGAAATTCACTACGGCTGTAGAAACTGAACTGCCAGAAAAAGTAGAGGATGACATTCCTCTCAGTTTGACTCAATTCCTATACCTTCTAAGAAGATACCCTGAAGGAAACAGCTCTCCAACTGAAAAAGATATTGGGTACCAGTCTTAATTCATTCAATTAACAAAAATACCCTTGAATAGTTAAATTAAAATGTACTCAAAATTAAATCACTTCATGAGACTAAAAAGTTATTTTTGAACTTCAAATGTTAGCTCTGTGACTCTCGGGCCCTGCCTTGGCACAAAATGTAAGTGCATAAACTGGCTCTTGGGTATTAGAGTAACATCACAATGTTGTTTTCCTTCATAAGCACTGCTTTGAATTCCCTAACCCCATATATCACCTCCATTGATTGATTATTTAGTATTAACTCCTACTGTATATCCAAGTGAGGTGGATGTGCTAACAAGAACAGGCTGCCTGACGGTCAATGAGCCTGAAGTTCACACAGATTTGAAGAATTCACTCTGTATTTACTTGTGTTCATATGAAAGCGGGTCCAGTATCTTTATTTTTACTGTAAGCCAAGAACACATTTATTTAATCACCAGTTAAAACATTGAGACAAAGGTATGAAAATAGAATATTTTGAAGTTAAAGCTGTTTCTTACAAATCCAATTAAGTGAGATCATGCATGATGTTTTCTGTGCTTTTAGCTTGGAAAGATAGACACAGTTTCTGCTGGGAGTTTCCACCAACTTGAATGAGAACCTAAAACAAAAAACAAAATAAAAACCTTAAAGTAAACATTTTAACGTACTGAGCATGGGTGCCACCTGCTCAGTAACATGGGGGTGGTGGCTACAACATATGTAGATAATAATCCAATAATAACCGCAGCAACAATAATAACAATCGTCAAACTGGTGTACACAAGGGATATGAACGTCACAGAACTAAAAATTAAATAATTCAAACAGCAAAAGGACTGCAGCTTTGGCTTTAAATGCATTGCTGAATATGTATACACTTGATATCTTCATTTTATTTGTATAAGATGTGATCACAGACTGAAAGTAAGTTTAAGAGCTCACTGGTGCAGTTACGTAAACTATGAAAACAACACAAATTAAAATTTCATGTTCATATAGTCACAAAGAATAGACAGAAGATAAATGAAATTTAGAAAAAAATGAAATTGTATATACACTATAACACCACTAACTTATTAAATATTCCTGAAAACTGTGGTCAGTGAATGGCTATGCTATAAAATAACAAGTTAAAAAATGTACACATGGCATGATGTAACATTTCTGAAAGTATACCCAGCAGAGTGCTATCCAGTAATTATCAAAAGAAAAACAAGTTACCCATCTAAATATTAATAATAGTTAAAGCCCAGTAATTCATTAAAATGAGACAAATAACTACGAACTTGGGAAGAAACTGATTTATTGTGCAATGGGAATACCAAAAATGACAATTATGTTAAAGATTTGAATTCCAGTTGAAAGGTACACAGAAGCAAAACTGACCTTTCAGAGATCAATAAACCATAATGCCAGCTCAGTCTGCTTTATATTGTACCACTACGTAACTCTTTCAGCACACGCAAACAGTAGTCTTGCCCTGTCCTTGCTATTTGCAGCACAATCAACCTCTTTGGGCACCATTAAAGCTGTATACCAAAGCACAGTTCTTGTTGCATGCCCAGTGGCTCTGATCAACTGCATTTCATGTCTAAACCCACAGCTTAGGGGAGCTGCACCTTTCAAATGTTACTAATTAGTTCAAACGTCATTTAGTCACAGGTTGATAACGTTGCTCTTTTACATTAATAGTTAATATTAATTCAATCAACTTATATATGCTTACATAATTGTTTTCCTCTTCCAATCATTTCCAGAAAAGTGACCATTTTTGTACTTTTATGGTTAACTTACCTAAACCAGCAGAAGAAGGGTGCTGCTGTATAAGGTGCCCTTTCCCTGGCATTATAAATTGGGATCCAAGCATCTGGCAGATGAGCAAAAGAGGAAAATGTACAAAATATACAAGTTGGTGTTACCCCTATCAGGGTAAAATTGAAGTTGCACAGATGTTTCTTTGTTTAAAGATAGACGTGTTTGCATATTCTCTAATGCTTTTCAATGACAGACTTTGCCATTTGAAAACTTTGTACAGGGTAATCTGTTTGAGATATCTCAATGAAAATTGAACTGTCTTGACAAATGTATTTGAAGAATAAGTGTGACAGATTTCATCAAAATCACTCCATGCGGGGCAGAGTTGTTTCCTGTGCACTTACAGACAGAATGACATGGCTATCACAGTTGGTGCTTCTTGAATTATATGCGGATAAACCTAAAAATTGGATTAAGATGGTTTGAAAAAAGAAGGATGGATGAAAAGAGTAATAAAATGACATTCTTATGTGAACTGCTGCATACAGCTTAGTAGGGTTATGATCTGTCAACCAAGTCAAAATAGAAATGTTTTAATCTAGAATATCATACTAAGTGTCTTAATTCCAATTTTGGTAGGGATTTTAGCTTTTTTAATTTAATTTTTTAGGCCTTTAATCACCATATACAATTTCTTGTATTAGGAATTTGTCATTTTTAACATACCCCAACTTACTCCGTAGAGAGTTTTTTGGGGGCCAGGATCAGCTATTTGTACGGCAATTCTGGAACAATTGCAGGTTAAGGGCCTTGCTCAAGGGCCCAACAGAGTAGTATTCCTTCTGTCACTGCCAGGATTCGGACTGGCAACCTTCAAATTACCAGCCCAGGTCCTTTAGCCACAGTGCCACCACTCTGCCTTGATAAATTGGCTGGCATAAACAGATTCAAAAAATGAATGAGTAAATAAATCCATTCAGGCATTTTGCAACACGCTAACTACAATTATAGGATAAAAAGAAACAAAAGGGTACAAGATAGGAACTAAGCCTGATTGGGTGCCAGATCATCATGTAATGCACCCACACATACCAACAAGTCTTCATATGAGATCAGTTTAGAGTCGACAACTCATAAAATATGCATGTCTTTGGTATGGTAGCAGAAAACCAGAATACCCAGAAAGAAACTCATGAGGAAATAGGGGGAAAATGCAAGCGACACACAGTGACTGAATGAGTGAATAAAAATAAAAAAGGTCAACCCTTTCATTTAGAATTGTGCAAAATGTACCCAGGGCAAGACCCAACCTGCGGGGACTGCCATCCAACTATACACAACACTAGGCCACATGTTTTGGGATTGCACTAAATTAACATCATTTTGCATCAAAATCTTTAGAAAGTTCTCAGACAGCCTCGGTGTGACAATCACTCCTAATCCATAAATTGACTTGAAACCACATTACTAACATGCAAATGTATCTCACTTAACTGGAAAAATTCCAGTTCACCTTCTATAACTCCATGGGTAAGTGACATTCTCTGTGATCTCAAATTAAAAAAAATAAATTTATGACATGGCAAGAATTCAATAATAAGCATGCTAGGCCTGTGATTGACTCTCGAATGTTTATTAATTGTTTCATTACTTTTAAAAATATAGTTATTTTTCTTTTTATCTGTGTCTGTCTTCTTATCTTTCTTGTATTGCTTTCTTTCCTTTGTATTTCTATTTTTCCTTTGTTTTGTCTGTATTCATTTCAAGGCAAATGTTGCATCTGTTATGTTATTACCAGTAACGCTTAAGCTGGCACTTAAGTTTTCAATTTGCCTCAAGAATGATTTAAAATATGAAGAGGTAGGGAAGTGATGGCGAAGGTGGTAGGGATGAGAATTGCGCCCATATGCATGTGCTGCACGGCCGCACTGCTGGCTCTGCTGAGAGTTGATTGTACAATAAAATAAAAAAATAAATAAAAAGAGGAATAACCTTGGAGGTCAATCATCACCCCAGAAGTGGAAAGTAGATGTCACGTAGTATATGTGTACTAAAAATCAGGTCAATAGATTAAATGGTTTGCGAGCTACAGGTGATTTAAAATCCTGGACAGAGAAATGGACAGCCACGTTAGCATATTATATATAAAGAAGAAGATTATAGGTTTGATTGAATAGAATGCCATTTTATTGCTTTAGTTTTCAGAAGTAAAATATTAAAAAAAAAGTCTAATCCTAAGATGTGATGGACAGTTACATTAACATGTAGGGTGGGAACATTAATTAAAGCAACTATTAAAGACAAAGCTGAGCAATACATATCAAGAACTGGTGTATTAGCAAATGGTCAACATGAATATAGGAGGGAAAATTATGGTTAGGAAGCAACAAAGCATTTGATCAGAGAAGTGCATATCATATCAATTATATTGATTTTTAAATGTTTGTGGCATGATACTTTAGCATGAGTGGTTTTTGGTTAAAGTAAAAAAAGTGGAATTTTAAGGCACGCTAAAGCAATGCACACAAAATTAGCGTAAACACTAAAAGGAAAAAGGCTATAGAGTTAGGAAAGACTTTAAATGGGAGGGGGCCATCTGGAATCGATTAATTTAAATATACCTGATCATAATAAAAACACAGCAAACAGACTGGAACAAGTTTGTAGATAACATTACACTAAATGGAATAGCAGCAGCAGCCAGGAGTCAGCAGAATGAACCTGTACAGAATTAAGACTTGGGGAGGTATGTGGCAAAGGCAGTTTAATGTAAAGAATTACAAAGTAAAAATTTTGCACATGCCTGTATAACAGAGGAGGTCAAAAGCATGAAAGTACACTGCATGAGAAGGACTTAACAGTCACAGTGGAGTTGTCATTGTCCACAAAGACACAGACTAGACGCTATAAAGAAGACTAAGGGTTGTTGGGTAAGACAGCACAATGCGTTAAGAACAACTTAAACTTATTGTATATCTTAAGATATACAATAAAATAAAATATTGTGAGGATTATATATATTATACAGTCTCCATTTATAAAATTGATGAAGCAGAGATAAGGAAAAGTACAGAGAAAAGACTTATTCAAAAAGTGAAAGGTTTGGGTTATAAGAAAAGATTGAAAATTCTCAATTTTTACACTCTGAGTAATTTGAGATTATGAAGTATCATGATAGAAATTATTCAAATTATGCTATAGAGGAACACAATTAAACAGTGTAGTAGATAGCATTACTTTAGGAACCTACAATTGTCCACTTTTTCTTAAAGAGATGGGTGAACAGAGATAGATGAACAATATTGAGCGGAATGGCTGGTTCTTATTAGATCACTTTGTATGGATTATTTTTCACTTTGACATTAAAAATTCTTTTTTCTGTTGATCAGTGTCAACAAAGCCAAAATAAATCCACTGTGATTCAATGTTGCAGAAGAACAAAAATGTAATTTCCTACAACTGAACAAGGGCTACTGGTTTGACTGATAACACTGTCAGAGTGCTCATAAATTATACAGTACATCCACAATTTTTCTGGATTTCACTTTTATATCAATAAGGTTTTTCACGTACAGCTACTGAACAAGGTTATTATAGTTTTGCCTTTTAATATTAGTTTTTATTTCTATATTTTTTCTGACCTTACTTGGAAATTCAGTTTAGTTTTAGTTTTCCTTCATCGTGTATTTTTAGTTTTAATTTAGTTTTTATTTTACAAAGACATTTCTGTTTTATTTTTATACATATTAGTTTCAGTTTTAGTTTTGGTAATTATGTAATGGTTAAAGAGCTACTATGGAGTTTAGCTTTGTGTCACACAGAACTGTAGACTTAATGTATTTGGATATGAGTTTAAGAGCTTACTACACTACATCGTTTACTATCTGGTTTTGCTTTTGTGTGATAAAAAAAGCATAATCAAAACCAGATACTGAATATGAACAATTTTAAACAATTTTATAATTTAAAAAATATTTTCTATATCATTTGTGTGAACAAAAATACGCTGACTGTTGACACTTTTTATCTTTTCGTTTTTTTGCCCAGCATGGGACAATTTGTAATAAAATATAGGTGAATTTTAAGGTTTGAGGGTTTTTTTTTATTCTAAATGTCTATAGCACGCAACATATCTTGCTCCAAGACAATGTGCTTATAATGAATGCCTTCAATATTGCATTTAAAAATCTACCATACTGAGATTTTTATTTTAAGCATCTGAGATTAGGAACAATATATACATTATGTAAACCTGTTTATCCAGAGCAGGATCACGGGAAACCTGGAGCCTACCCCAGCAAGTCTTTATGCAAGGCAGCAAAAATCCCTGGTATGCAATATGTATGATAGCTATTGTTAAGAACAAAACAAATATGATATTTCAACTATTTATTTTGAGAGAGAGAGAGAGAAAAATTGAAAAAAGGGGGACAAATTAATATATTTAAAATAAATACAAAACACATTAGTGTGTTTAGTTTTTCACCAGTTGGCAGACTCTCTTCACTTACCTACTAGTAGTTCAGTAGAGATGTTGCCAACTCAGGAATTTTACAAGGTATGTATTGCTTCATTGTTAAACAATGTTTTTAAAGCAGAAGTGATTGGTCAGTAACAATATGCTGATCTTGTATGATGACCTAGTCAGTCTCTCGATTGGTGCCATTTTATTTTGAAAAAAGATTTCTCCTGTGTGAAGTGGAAGGTGAATTATTGTCAACAAAACGCAGGCACCTGAGAAATAAACTGAAATGTTACTCACTCATGATTTTTCTGTCTATACGGTAAAGGTTTTGTTGACCAGCACATTCCGATTTCAGATGTTTCAATTACATTTTGATAAGAAGCGCAAAGAAAAGCAGCATGTAAATCGCTTTCTATTTCACATGCTTTATGTGCCTGTATTCAGCTTGCTCTGTCACCGCAAATGCTGTGTGAACACCCGCTCTCTGTCACCAGCCGCCGTTCACTGGATGAATATATGTGGCTAATGGTGAAGTACTTTCTGTTTTAGAGTTAAAAGTTACAAGGGTTAAAGACTAATGACAAGAGAATTCATTCGAAAACGAAAACTAAAAATATTTTTAGTGTATTATTATTTTATTTCAGTTAGTCTTTCCAGCTACTTTAATAGTTTCGTTTAGTTTTAGTTTCTCATTTCGGTTTTGTTAATTATTTTATTTCAGTTTACGAAAATGTTTTTTTTAATAATAGTTTCAGTTTTGATGTTAGTTTTTTTAACTATAGTAACCTTGCTACTGAAACATTTTTACATTTTTTTTCTTTCTTATGAAGAGTAGTATATCTGAATAAAAGGAGTCAAAGGCCTTTTGACACTCACGTTATTTTTCCTATTTACTTTCACAGAGTTTCAGGTATCTCAAATTGCATAACATTTTCTAAAATCAGTTTCATATTCTCCATATTTTTCTTATGAGAAGATATATAGAATTTCTGCCATGACTGAATCTATAATGGTATATTCATCTAAATAGTTTATCTAATATTCTAACATTTCACTGAAATATCTCTAATGATCTGTCTTGATATTATTTTCAATGTTTTTTTTGTATGGAAAACAACATTCCAAAAATAAACAACATACAGTAAATAAGAGTGAAATCAGGTAAAAATGTGGGCAAAACTGCTTTGTTCACAGCTTGCAAAGTGGGTATGAGCTGAACACGTTGAAACAGAGCTGTGTGTTTATGTTGTTGTTGTTAAGGATGATCAGACTGTTAAAGTGTCAGAAGGCTGGTGCATCAGTCCTCGCCACAGATCACAAGTCACTTGTGCTACAGTGGTAATAAAAAAAACACATGTAACCAACTGAACCATAGCTGTGTCCTTTTAAAGCACCTTAGAATGGCATTCACTATTGAAAAGTGCTACATAAACTAATGTCATATTTCAGTCTGCGTTTGATATTTCCCCTCTAGTAGTAGACACAAAGACCACTCACAGAACATCATTAGTGCTGTTGTTCAGCCATGTCCAATTCATGCTTCTGTTCCAAGTGACTCCTATCCACACCACTTTGTCTTCAATCTCACTTTGTAGGAAATGCTGAAGGTAAGAAATGCAAAATACGAGTGAGATGCTTTATTCAATGAAACAGTTACGGCTGTCCACTATATGACTGTGTGTCTTTGAGTTATATGAAGACTATGGTACTTTTAACAGGATTGTTCAATAAGTGTGAGGTTGGTAAAATATTCTTACAGTGTTGTTTGTAAGTTTACCAGAATGCTAAAGTTTCTTCATTCTGAGTATGAGAAAGCACATAAGTTAAACGAGTGAATGCATCAGGTGTGTTGTGTGCCGGAGAGAGAGAACTTATTCAATGCCTTCAGTCTTATTCCTTCACTTTGGTTAGATAGACAGAACTTTGTTTTATCTCAGGGGGTAATCTGGCTTTTTATAGAAGCTCTTTAAATTAATAAAAACATAAATGGGTAGAAGAATGAATAAATGAATAGATACATACATAAATAAACACATACTCTATGGTCAGATTACAGAGCACAATGGTCAAAAAGCAAGAAAATGTAAAAGAAAGAAAACATCCGACTTAGCAGTCCCAGTCACAGTGAGGCCTTATGCGAGCATATTGCTGTTGATATAAACGAGCCCCAGTTGTGTTTGCTGTGGTAAGAATAAACAACACAGAAATACATCTTATTGTTTAATACTAACACATTTTGTCACCTTACTTCGCAGATGTCTTATTGACAAATAAACCATTTGGACTGATTGACTTTCAAAATAAATTTAAATAAATTTAAAACATGAAAAGGACACCATCATACTGTGTGAGGACTATGCACTCGTCAATTAAGGAAGCAGAATCTGAGCATACCTCTGCAACGAAACTCAGCCACAGTCACAGTGTCCTTCGCTCAAATGTTGATGCAACATGTGTGCTCTAGGTCTGGTATCCTGAATGCCTTTTATGAAGGCAACCATTTTGTTGACTTTGGAATAAAGCTGTGACCCATCTAATGGATCACAGATATATTTGTTGTTCTTTCTGTCTTGAGCTTCTGTAAAGTTCTAATTTCCCCTTGGGGACAAATAATGTACATCTATCTATTTCCATTGTTAGCCTTTGTGCAGCATATTCACATATTATATCACTTGTGCACCATATGCTTTTGAAATCAATTTAGGTTTAAACTCTTTACAGTTTATGTGGAGAACAGAATACGGAAAGGTGAGAAACAGGTAATTAGGCAAATAACACTGGTCTCTACAGAAATCCCTTCCTTTAAAAAAACCAGTGCATTCATAGATTTGGGTGTGCTGAATCCATTAATAAAACTCAAATTTCTCTAAAACAAGCCATTTCCGCAAGGTATTGAATTAAATGACAAACACCATTTTGAAAAAAAAGTTGCTAATTTTTTTTAAAGTTACCTTTGTTTTATGGCATAAGTATTTTTCACACTCAGATTATTATTTGAGGTATATTTTGGCCTAAAAAATGACAGTCTTCCTTATTCTTGAAGTGGAAACAACCCAAAATCAAGCATGTGCTACATATCTTTTGCTCTCAATCAGTATTTCATTCTCTCCCTTTTTTTCCACCCAAATAGCAAGAAATTTATATTTGGGAGGTTAGAAAGATATCTTTTTATTGCCCACAAGAGATAACTTTTTGTTTAAATATTTTTTATGGAAATATGGGAGCCTTTCAGGGAAGCATCCTTCAAATCCAAGATGTACGACCTTGAGAAAAGAGTTTGGAAGACATTTGAAAACGTGTTTGACACAATCTGCCTACACTTGGTTGCAACATGTCCTTAAAAATCCACTTCCTACACTCTCATTTCAATTTTTTTTCCCCGACAACATGGGAATATTACTGATGAACATTGGGAAAGGTTCCACCGGGACATCGCTTAGATGGATAGACGTTACACAGGAAAGTGGAGTGAGTTGATGTTAGCTGTGAAAAACCTTCAGAGGATTATAAGAGAACAAAAACTACCAAGTAACTACTTTTTGTAAGTAAACATTACATTTAAAACAATTATATATATATAATTTATCATTCATGTTATATTCAAGTTTAATAATTAATTTTTAAAATATATTACACTTTTTTCTCCAAATTAATGTTTTTTTTTTATTTTAAACCTTCATCTTTGAAAAACTGGATAAGACAGAGCAATTCTGTTTCCAGTATTTGGACACAACACCCTCAGATCTATAAAGAACATCTATAATTTTTTTTTTAAAAGCCATTTTTTTGTTTTTTTGCACACCCAGTGTGACCCACTTTTTAAAATCAAAAGTGTAAGAATTTTTAAAATGCCATCTACTGCCATACACTGGCATTGCAAACTGCCTTAAGGTCAAATATTGTTGCGCCTCAAAGAGGTAAAAAAGCAGTAACAAATATGATAGATCACCTTATTCCAGAAAATATAATTTCCTTGAACTATTTGCTGAGTTTGAAAACAAACGTTTCAGCGGTCACAATGGAGTTGCTTTTTAAAACTAAGGAAAAACTTGACAAATAAAGAAAACAGACAAACGCATGAGGACTGACACTGTCTGTTTCTGGAGTTATTGGTTTCTGCTTTGTTTGTGTGAATACCAGATAGATAGAAAGCAAGACAGATGTAAAGGCACAATCCACTGTAAATCTCATAGATGGACAGACAAAAAGTTTCTCAGAAGTAAAGCTGGACCTGTATCTTCACACAGGAGCTCCTAATTTAAAGTTAACGACAACATAATTAGAAATAAAAGTTACGACTCTGGTTGCCCACATCAGATTCCCAAACCCAACACGTACGTCTGTGACAGACACGAATGACACTACTTTTTCCTTACCAGCTCTTTCATGTCATTAATCACAACAAGCTGAGCTCCCTGGGATGCACAGAATTCCAAGCTGGACAACCAGGTTTTATCTGTGAAGTTCTGAAAGTAGTAGCAGCTGCTCTTATATCTCACCCATCCTCTGGTACAATCTTGGCCTGGTTTATCCGAAAATTAAATCAGTAAATGATACAAAAACAGAATGTCAGTCATATGTGAAGCAAAACGAATTCTAAATTTAAAAAGGCTATATGAATATGAAATAAATTACCCTTTTCATTTGTTACATTAAATGTATGTTTCACATTTATATGTTTGTTTGTTTTTTGACAAACAGGTTTACAGTTTCAGTTATTCTGATTTATAATACAGCCACCGTCACTAGAAATTACTTTGTGGTGGTGCTCACTGTCATAGGACCTATACAGAGTAAAATAACAATCCAGCTTAGCTGAGCCTATAACTAATAATTTATTTCTATTTCAACGACTTACTTGGCTGTTCACGAAAAGTGATACCATTGGCAATGTACTCTGTAAATGTGACCAACAAGAAAAGTAGTATACAAACAAGAAATGCAATGTTACTTACTCTACTTAAGTCATCGTCACAGAATGATTTGGGAAAGTGTTACGACAGGACCAAACTTTTGACTTTTCATGTAAATTATTTAAGCGTCCCTGAATACGATTTGACCATTTTTAAAATGATGTTTGTATGTTTGTCAGTGTGTCAGGATGTGATGGGAGCCTCTTGATTTTGAGCCAAATTGTCCAGTAGATTTTATTCAACAAAGATGATCACTGTAAATATTCAGGTATATACTGTATATACATAGGGGAAATATTGTGACCCTGTCAAACTGATGAGTGCTCAACAGATTTACAACACAACTCTGAACTCTATTATTCCAGTCTGTGAATGTTACGTTACAGTATACAGTATGTTATGATCTGTAGCTGCATTGGGAAGTTTTTATAATAATAAAGTGAACCTGAAGGTTGCCACTTCAACTCCTTCTGCATCACTGTGTGATCCCTAGAAAGTCAGTTAATCAGCTTCTGATCCAAATGTAGACAATACGCAGAAATCGTACTGTGTAGTAGCATTCATTGAATTGTTCAGTGTTGAATAACAGCATCTATGGTGTATAACAGAAGTTGACTGCTGCAAAATATCTGAGATTATTTCTTAAATGCTAAAAAGTGTGCTATTATTTGTTAAACTAAAATCACGTGGAAGGTGCATACAACAATAAAAATAAAATTCTGAAATTCTGAAAAGCCCAAATCATTTCTGAGATGACCATTTTGCTTTGTTGCTGTTATTTTTTTTGAAAGAAGAGTTTTTTTCATCTGTATTTCATAAATTTGCATTTATTTATGTTATTATTATATTTATTACTTTTTCTTTCTCATTTTGTTCATTATTTCTTTGTATTTTTTCATGACCTTCTTGGGTAATGCACTTCGAACCAGATATCTTGTTTGAAAGTGTACCTTAGAAGTAAATGTTATGTTGTTATTGTTGTTGTGTTTTTTTTTTTAATGACACCTCTTCATTTTTTGGTTCCTGCCTACAAGTAAATTACAATAAATGTAAAAATAATTTGTTTAAATAATGAACTTGTCACCTGTTTTTGAATGCTGCAAATCCAAATTGCATGAACAATTCCTGCAGTCGTTTAATTCTTCATTTCCTAGTTAAAAGAACAATGACATCATTTTCTTTTCCTTCATATGCATTCATTTACTTAATCATATCTGACAGAGATAGAGATTTCTCAGCAATGATCTCAGCAATGATGAAGAGTCAGTTTTGCCAACAGAGCAAATTTGCCCCCTTTGTAACATTTACTATAAGCACTTAAACAGTTTGCTCACAATACGACTCTAAGCAGGCCCACTTGGCGGGATGTGAATGAGTGTGCCCTGTCACGGCTGGTGTACCACCCAGGGTTGGTTCTGCTGGTCTTGTGTTTAATGCTGTCAGCTGATGTGTATGATTGGGTTCTATAAATATTGGATGGATAAATGATATTTCACGTTTTAGTATCTTAAAATTATAGCACAATTTTTTTAAAAGCAGCAATGTTTAAGCAATGTTTTATTTAAGGGACAATAAATGGTAATCTTGTTCAAGACTTCTTCATTTAATTTCACATTTCAAACCAGAAACAACTTGCTCATCATCTAACCCCAATGTTTAACAGTACTGACATGTCACTAAGACTTTGTGAATTATAACTAAGGCACTGAACACAAAAGCATGAGGTTGCCAAACTTGGATTCATTATGTAACCCTCAGACAGAGAGACCTGACCTGCTAACAAACGTAAAAATCCAGTATGCGATCCTGTGCCACATTTTGGGGTGATGTTCGTCACAGAAATGTGTAAAGAATAAAGACAATTTGTCAGAGAAGGTGAATATTCAATAACCCCTGACTCACTACCTGACCCTTTGCGACATCTTAACATGTATATGTTTGGAAAAAATAAAGCCATATCTGTAAATCGGTTTAAAATGAGATTTTCTAGCTGTTTTGTAATTTAAGTCCATAACTACTGACATTTGAATGAGAGGCGTAGCCTGACAGCAGTCACGTACAAGAGATTTAGAAAGACTAATAATTGAAAGGATTTTAAGGTAACTGAACCTCACAACAGAAAGCCCATCCTTCCTTCCATTTTTAAATCCACTTTATCCAATTCAGGATCATGGGAGGTTGGAACCCAATCTAGCAGTGTTGATATAAGGTAGTAACCTACTCTGTATCAGGCATTAGAGCACACTTACACAGGCACTGAGCCTCACTCATGCTGGGTGAATGCAGCCAGCGATCATCTTAACCCTGACATCTTGGAATGTAGACGGATTACACGTGCGGGCAAAGGGAGAACTTACAAACTCTACACAGAGAGCAGCTTAGCTGTTTGGGGATTGGAAATTGGGGATTGAAGCTTTGCAGCAGAAGTGCCAAATTACTGTGCCACTGTGCCCCTCACCGCCCAATTAAAAGATACTCTATGAGTAAAGCTGTAACAGATTGTAAGAGCATACCATGTTGAAAAGTTATGTTTCAAGTTAAATTGCAAATTGAAACAAAAGCATGTTAAGCAGGTCATTCAATGCCAATAAAAGCCAAGTGGATGGCAAATTAAATGTCTAAAATACAATAATTTGTGACATGCTGTATTCATTATTATTATTATTTATGCAGTCAGCAACAGTAATCACTTCTAACTCAGATTTTCCCCCACCTGATCTCACTTCCTGTCCTTTTTCTAACCAGATATTGGAATTCTCATTGATTCAGTTAGTGGATGAGGCCTTTCCACAAAACCACTTAAAGTTGCTCTTTACTTCTGTCGGCTTCTACAATGAGTCACTTACCTTTCTGAAAATATATCAGACAGAGAACAACCCCTGCCATCACTACCAGACACAGGATCAATCCCAGCACATTATGGAGACGAGCAGCGCGACCAGAAGCTGTGCCTGAAAAATACAACATAAAATGCATGTCTTACCGTGTATGAAACTCTGGAAAAATGTGGAAGAAGAATTCAGTTACATATTCCATAACATTAAATGCATTGCAGTCCCAGCATTTAGGAATGGCAAGGAACTGTAGGAGCACTTGGCATGTCATCCTGCCACTTCTCTGACCATTGTATTTCCGGCTCGATTTTGGCAAAACCTGCAATTCGACCGCAGTGTCAGCAAGTGCAGTCAGGTGTGAGATTTTAGCAGTGAGAGCGAAGCTTGCACCATTCACATACTGTATGCCGCTTTGATATTGCATGTGATAACTTGCAAATTGCAACAGTGGGAAAATAAAAAAGCAGTATCTCTACAAAATGAAAACTACAGGCTACTGATAAAACCTTAAGAAAATCATGTGGGAGGATAGCATCTGTTTATAATCACAGTTCAATGTACTGAGGTGCTAAACCAAACTGTTGAGGCTGGGAGAGCGCTCCAATGAGGCCCCCTAGTGTCATCTTTCAAATAACACATTATTTGCTCAGAATCAGAAGTTTATCAGTCGCACTACTGCTTATTTCACACCACTTAAGCCACTAGTAGACATAAAGTACACATAAGGCAGAAGTGCCAACTAATTCCAAAGAATTACCAAGGGCATGGTTTGTGGATCCAAAGTAGCAGAGATGTTATTTTGAAATTATTTTGCTGGCTACTGATTGACTGTCATGAGCTGTGCACATTGCTGTCAGTTGCCAAGCTGACTTAAAGTATTAGTCCATTTGAAAATGATATATATTTTTATATGTTACTTACCCTATGTAGTTTATAGTGATGGAAGAGAAAAAAGTGCAATCTTATGTTCTTTTACAGAATTGAGATAATAAAGTTTCTAGTGCTATCTTATGCTCTGTTACAGAATTAAGATGATAAAATTTATAACAGATTTGACATCTATGGTGACCAACATTGGACAACATCAAGCAGTATCAACATGTCCATGAAAAATCTTTCATTATTTGTGTCACATAATCCACATGTCAGTCATCCAGTCGTATTGTCACAATTTTCCAATGACATGTATTTCTTTTTATATCTATAAAAAATGGTTAAACAATTTGCTGGACTAAAACAGAACACATAAAGACGTGCCAGCGTTTTTCAACTGAAGATCTGCCTCACCGTCTCACTCATTGGTCAGTAGTCCAGCCCAGTTATAGCCTATTCTATTTATTGGCTAACACTGAATTTCATGTGATACCAACTAAAAACATGCACTGACAGACATATAGTATACAACTAAAGATTAAAATTAGAGACAAGTGAGTAAAACATCAGGAAGGGAATACATCTCGGGCTTGTGCATATCTGGGATGCTTCAGAAAGCAGAAGGTCAGTTCACCAGTGTTGTTTCACAGCCTGCAGCTAAATAATCTGAGGCACTCCAGTTGTGGATATGACTCTAAATGTAACTATGGGAGGTGGGCCTATAATTCAAATTCTTGTTCACATTTTCATTCACGAGAGTATTTTTCAGAAGTGGTTTACTTAACAATATTTTTGTAAAAATTCATGTGTTTGGGACATTGTGAGAATACAACTGGATGACCTAATATGTGGATTATGTAACACAAGTAACATGAATTAATTTTATGCACATTCTTTATATTGTTTGTTGTTGCCCAGCATCAATCATTATTTCCTTCTATTCTATCAGAAACTTTATTACTATTGAATGACTGGTGCCTTTATCTAAGGCAACTTACAACATATGAGATACAATTTCTTACATTTGTTTTGTTTTTCTAAAGGGAGCAAAGTGACTTGCTTGTGGTCACACGGTGTCATTTTTGGGATTTGAACATAACCTCAGAGTAAGTAGTTTAAAATCTTAACTACTGCACCACAATGCCTGATATGTCCATTCTGCAAGAAATAATAGTGCTGTGAAATGCTTGCTCATTAATGTAACGTAAGGAGTTTACAAATAAAAGTTACCTTCCTTAGAGAAATTCAACAAAAATGGCAAAAAGAAACTGTATTAAGGTGATTGACAGACTATTTCTACTATTCTTTAAATTTAACTTTATTGAACAACATGTGCAATTTAAGTAAATAAAGAACATCTTGTTCATTCATACATAGTAAATGTGCCTTACTCATAAATACAGTGTAAATCTTAACTACAGTTTTAACATATAAATATTGAAGTGCACTGGAAGCTACATTCTAATTTGTGTCATTCCTGAATGAGTCTTCCATATATGGAAAAGTTCTGTCACACACCCATCTGTCTAGTACAGAGGATGTGAATAACCAAGACGATCTTCAAGATTTAGGAATCTGGTATCATGCTGTAGAAAACCAGTGCATTTCATCAGTGGTCCCATTAAAATGGAGTTTATCAAGGGACACCAACTCTTTATCTTTCTGTTTTGTGTTCATCTTATAATACTGTATATTCAGCTTTACCATGATAATAATAAATCACTAACTTATTTTTTGATTTGCGCCCTCCCCCACCATAACCTATTGTCTATGGGGGAGGAGTGAAAGCTTTACATTTGTCAAAAATTTCGATCTCCGGTTTTCGATGGATCTTGACGAATATCGACAGATATCTCGATGATGGGTTTGTATGTGTCTGTGTGTCACAGTTTCTTGAAGATGGTCTAGAGCAAAAATGGCTGGACGGAATAATACCGGACTCAAAACTTAAGCCTGTTATGAGATGATGATGTGCTGATTAATTAATGAGCCAAATCGTCCAAGAGAAAGAGGTACTCTAGAAGAACCTTCAAATACCATAATTCTGCAATTAATTATGAATTCCTCTCATCAATTGCTATCATAATTATGTATGTTATGATCAGAAAGCATTAAATAATAATAATAATAATAATTCATTACATTTATATATTAAATGATTACTGAAATGTTATAGAATAGTTCGGGTAACTTGGTACCTAGGGCACAAAGCCTACTGATGCTCACATCCAAATTGGTTCTCATTTAAAGTTGTTACCATCTTTCTATTTCTTTTAACAAGAGCTTGTATGTTTTGTGGTCTTATTGATCAGTCAGATACACGTCTGAGAGATGGGGTTGCTGTGCATTCTCATTAAATGTGTGATTTTTGCTCACACTGTTTTAGTGTGCTAAGAATGACCATTGCAGACACATTATGGAGGGTTGATTCCTGTTTTCTTCTGTTTTCACCTCTGACTTGGTGATTTAGTCAGACCAATGGAAATAGAAGGGTTTGGTTTTTGTCTCCTTGATATTTATTAATGGAGTTACATTCTTAGTACTTTCTTGTGTTTAACTATGCGGTTAGACTCATTGCTGTACTACCAGTACAGAAAATAAAATTATGTTGAACCGAGAAGCATGGTATAAGTCAAAAAGGGCACACGTAACTAGAGCCAAGAAACATGAGATATAAATCATAATCAGAGGGCATATAACCAGTTAATTTAAAACACAACCTGAATCGATTCCTAAATGGTGAGGTACTTGTGGCGCTGGCTTTTAAAATGTCATTTTAGTGATATCATGATGTGCAACCTCTGATGTGCACACCATATTCCAGCAACGTCATATCCTAGAAAGTAGTCTCTAACATGGTGGTGACACTAAGAAAAACAAGACAGCACCGTGGGAGCATATAAACCCTTTTTAACAATGTTAAAAAAAAATATTTATATATATAACCATAGATTTCTTGGCCTTAGAAATGCCAAAAATTACACTATAATCATATTTACAGAAATATTTCTAAGGAATAGTAAAGAATGAAATTTATGATCCAGTCATGACAATTTGGGTCCACCTAGCCATGCAAAGAGAACTAAACTTAATGAACATAATTAACAATTACAAACACAATTACAGTCCAGATGAAAAAAAGAATATTGCAGAAAAGTAAGCAAGACTTGTGTCTCCTTAGCCTTTCTCATCCCTTTCTTTGCAGAGGACGCACACCTTACTATATTATTACTTCTACACTCTTAAAAATAAAGTTGTCAGAGTTGTTCTCAGAGCAGTGCCATAGGGGTGCCAGTTTTAGTTTCCAAAAGACTTATTTCAGTTAAGAATCAATAAAGACTCCTTATTTATTTAGATCCATAACAGGCTCCATACTGTAAACAGCCTTGAATAGACAGTAACAGATCTGTCAAATACCAATGGATCCTGACTAAAAAACTCTTGCCGCATGCAGTAACAGAGGCTAAGTCCAGGCTTTCTTAATCTGTATGTGTCCTGCTAGGTAGCTTACCATATATGTCTGCTTATTAGGAAGCACAAAGAACCAACCTCATTTCCAAAGAGCCTGAACTTTTACACTTTCCCAGTGTTTGCTTTTATACCACAACAAAAGGAGAAAGCCTATTAGCATTCAGACCACTTACAGATGTGGACTGGACTATGCACATAGACCAGAGGAGCTGTGGTGGGCAGGTACCTCTACAGTCTCAACTGTTTCCATAACTTTGTTATTAACTGTGTGGGGCGCTCTGTGAGGGTTCATGCACAGGGCTGACCTAACACATTTTAACATTCTGTACTTTAAAGTGCTTCAGCTTTTCACAGACTTTGTGTTAAGCCACATTTGCACATCAAAGAAAGGAGAACTCCTTATCTTTACTATATATTTAAGAGTACATGCTCCCCTGATATCAAAGCATGATTAGACGCTGGTTTCTTCAGGCTTTGTTAATTTACTGAAGCGTGGAGGACAAAACTAATAAAGAAATAGGTGGGGGACAAATCCCCCATATAAGTAAGGGCTGTTTTCCACACCACACACAAGTCACATTCTGAAATGTGGTTGTTGGGCTGGAATAGGAACTGGAGCCACATAATCAATGGAAGCAATGGTGCTCTAAATCCTGAGCAGATACTCAGTCACATGAGACCATGGCTTTGCAGTAATGGATTAACAAATGAATAAAAATACTTTTGTAACACAAGTCTGTGCCTTTTAAAACAGTTTGGAAGCATTATGGTCCCTTTAATGAAGAATGATAGTAGAATGATGACAAGTGCTATTAGTTGAACAGACTAAATCACTTATTTTTCTCTGAGAGGTTTTAATTGTGAGACCAGCAAAGGGTGACAAATCTAAAGGTCCACAGTCCTGTCCAAATGAGTCAAACCTGGCATTGTGGCTCAGAGGATGGGACAACAATTTAATGATGATGGGATAGCATGCTTTCTGTGGAATGTCATCTGTTTAATTATGTATTGTAAAGTGGTATTCTTTAACAAACAACACACGCCCCACTAGACAGAGATTTACTTTTTCCCTCATCAGGCTAATAATCAGTTGACATTTTATTTTTATGAAGAGTACCAGGTTGCTAGTTTAGAGAACACTCAGCTGTCACTTGATGGTTGAAAAAAACAGTGCACTGTTTTGAAAGTCAGTCAGTCAGTCATTTTCCAAACCGCTATATCCTAACACAGGGTCACGGGGGTCCGCTGGAGCCAATCCCAGCCAACACAGGGCACAAGGCAGGAAACAAACCCCGGGCAGGGCACCAGCCCACCACAGGGCCCTTTCAATATATACAGTATATATATATGTATTTATTTATTTAAAGAGCTTCTGTGTAAGACCTAATTTTCTTAATTTGGAGACACATAAAGATCAATCTATCTATCTATCATATAGTGCCTTTCACTATCTATTAAAGTATAGAAACAATAACAACATGAAATGTGAGTATAAATAATTAATTGTGCCATGAAATATATATTTTTGTTGGTTATTTCTTAATGTATTTATTTAACTGTTTCTTCATTTATTTATTTCTCTGACATGTGAACAACATGAAATAAGCTCTGAAATGAAAACTGTCAGTTTAACTCATCAAAGTTGAGTAGGCAGGTTCTAGTGAATACTATTTTTACATAATAAACAGCAACAATACTTTAATGTTAACATGGAAAGTTTTGTCTTTTCCTAGAATATAATCTAGAAACACTTGCAAAAAACCACTTGGAAGACTTTAAAGAACATGCAGCATGGAGTTTTAGGGGCTACCAGTTTAATGAGAACATACAGTAGCTTGTGCTTTGCACTCAGTGCTGTAGGCTCTGCATCCCTGTTAGTTTGGGCTGGAGAGAGCAGAGCTGGAGAATTCATGATGAACTATTAAAATAATGAATAATAATAATAATGTTCAAATAATGAACATAACATTTTTTATGTTTAAATACTTCAAATTAGAAATTGTACATTCATTTTACAACTTCGGTTATTCAAATATGAGGTCATGAGGGAAACACTTTTGTTTTTATTTAATGTACAATAATGTCAGATTAAATTGTTATAAAATGAAAATTACATTAAAACAGCTTATTATTAGACGCTGCTAGCTTAAAATGTATCGTTTCCATTAGGCTGAGGGGAGACCAGTCAATGACCACATCGTTTTTCAGTTTGAGATGAGTGCATCTTATCTTATCTTGCTGAACTGGAAAAATCCCAGCCCACCTGTTATAAGTCAGTGAGTAACTGATGTTCTATACTAGTTGAAACTGGAAAAAATCAAATTCTCGCTTAGAGATAGATAGATAGATAGATAGATAGATAGATAGATAGATAGATAGATAGATAGATAGATAGATAGATAGATAGATAGATAGATAGATAGATAGATTAACTTGTCCCCAAGAGGAAATTAAAACTTTACAGAAGCTCTAGAGAAAGAAAGAAGATGTATACAATATGAATAATATTTCAAACAACATTTAGTTATGATTACACACAAAACCATGAAGTTTGTCTTCTCATTTGCATCCAGTAACAGACAAAAATAACATAAAAACCACATAGAGACAAGTCAGATTAAAACTTAAACAGAAATTCTGACATATTTACATCATTTGACAGCAAAATCTTTGCTAACTATTTCTAGCAGTTTGATATGATGTTTTTATTTAAAATACGATTCATATAAAAGCAAATCTACATTCCATGAATTTTTATTATTTGTGATATTCTGTATTAAAAATCCACATGGTACTAGGAAGAAAGGAGTGGTTTACATTGATCTTTACAGCGACTATCCTCCCTAGGTTAGATAGATGTTAAAGAAGACATAATAGATTCACAGAGACCTTAGTAAACTCAAGCCTTGAGGCAATGGAGAGTTTTGTAAAAACATTAATCAGTCATAGCCTCCTTTTATCCATTAAACCACAAATGAGTTTATAACAGTAATGTACAGTTAGGTCCATAAATATTTGGACAGAGACAACTTTATTCTAATTTTGGTTCTGTACATTACCACTATGAATTTTAAATGAGACAACTCAGATGCAGTTGAAGTGCAGACTTTCAGCTTTAATTCAGTGGGGTGAACAAAACGATTACATAAAAATGTGAGGCAACTAAAGCATTTTTGAACACAATCCCTTCATTTCAGGGGCTCAAAAGTAATTGGACAATTTACTCAAAGGCTATTTCATGGGCAGGTGTGTGCAAGTCCGTTGTTATGTCATTATCAATTAAGCAGATAAAAGGCCTGGAGTTGATTTGAGGTGTGGTGCTTGCATGTGGAAGATTTTGCTGTGAACAGACAACATGCGGTCAAAGGAGCTCTCCATGCAGGTGAAAGAAGCCATCCTTAAGCTGCGAAAACAGAAAAAACCCATCCGAGAAATTGCTACAATATTACAAGTGGCAAAATCTACAGTTTGGTACATCCTGAGAAAGAAAGCAAGCACTGGTGAACTCAGCAACGCAAAAAGACCTGGACGTCCACAGAAGACAACAGTGGTGGATGATCGCAGAATCATTTCCATGGTGAAGAGAAACCCCTTCACAACAGCCAACCAAGTGAACAACACTCACCTGGGGGTAGGCGTATCGATATCCAAATCTACCATAAAGAGAAGACTGCATGAAAGTAAATACAGAGGGTGCACTGCAAGGTGCAAGCCACTCATAAGCCTCAAGAATAGAAAGGCTAGACTGGACTTTGCTAAAGAACATCTAAAAAAGCCAGCACAGTTCTGTAAAAACATTCTTTGGACAGATGAAACCAAGATCAACCTCTACCAGAATGATGGCAAGAAAAAAGTATGGAGAAGGCGTGGAACAGCTCATTATCCAAAGCATACCACATCATCTGTAAAACACGGTGGAGGCAGTGTGATGGCTTGGGCGTGCATGGCTGCCAGTGGCACTGGGACACTAGTGTTTATTGATGATGTGACACAGGACAGAAGCAGCCGAATGAATTCTGAGGTGTTCAGAGACATATTGTCTGCTCAAATCCAGCTAAATGCAGTCAAATTGATTGGGCGGCATTTCATGATACAGATGGACAATGACCCAAAACATACAGCCAAAGCAACCCAGGAGTTTATTAAGACAAAGAAGTGGAAAATTCTTGAATGGCCAAGTCAGTCACCTGATCTTAACCCAGTTGAGCATGCATTTCACTTGTTGAAGACTAAACTTCAGACAGAAAGGCCCACAAACAAACAGCAACTGAAAGCCACTGCAGTAAACGCCTGGCAGAGCATTAAAAAGGAGGAAACCCAGCATCTGGTGATGTCCATGAGTTCAAGACTTCAGGCTGTCATTGCCAGCAAAGGGTTTTCAACCAAGTAATAGAAATGAACATTTTATTTCCATTTATTTAATTTGTCCAATTACTTTTGAGCCCCTGAAATGAAGGGATTGTGTTAAAAAAATGCTTTAGTTGCCTCACATTTTTATGCAATCGTTTTGTTCACCCCACTGAATTAAAGCTGAAAGTCTGCACTTCAACTGCATCTGAGTTGTTTCATTTAAAATTCATTGTAATGTACAGAACCAAAATTAGAAAAAAGTTGTCTCTGTCCAAATATTTATGGACGTAACTGTAAGTAAAGTGCATTTTCCAATTACTTAATAACAAATAATGTAAAACTGCTCCAATGATATATGGTAATATTTCAAGGTGATTATTTAACCAGTCCTGGATCATCAAGTATCCAGACTAAGAATATACTTAACACACCAGAAAAGCAGGGACACACGAAAATACTGAAAAATATTTAACGTTTGAGACTTCAAGTTGGATATGCATAATTCATGTGTTTCCCAAAAGCTGTTCAACTCATACTCTGTTAAATTGAACCTCTGTGTATTATCTCTGTTCAGCCACTCTAGGATGGTTACAATTTGCGTTTATTGTCAATATGTTCTTCTCTCACATATGCTAAGGACGGAATGATCTGCCTGTTAATGAAAGAGACGCTGCTCTGCGCAGAGCATTTAAATGCAGGCTGAAGACACACACATTTACTCCCGTCTCTGTGCATTAGAGCTACTCATTAGCCTGCTCCTATTGCATTTAACATGTTATTTAACCACTGTTAATGACCCTGTTCTTATTCAGTTTTTCTATTTGGCATCCTGTTGTGGCCGCTAAAAATTTAATTAAGTTACTACTTCCATCCTGTCCAGAATTATTTTGAACTGTAGGTCTCAAAATTTACTGACATAACATCATATGTGTTACAGTTACGGATCCCAGCATGTCAGTGAAGTGAGAAGGTGGCTAATTATTTCAGTCAATTGAAATCTGAAATTTGTTTCAATGTTAAATGGATATCCGCAGATCGAGTGTCCACACGCTGAAATCACACCCTGCCCCTCAAAAACTCCAAAGATGAAACGATGGACTGCCCATGCACCGAATGCAAGAGTGAGAAATACTGCACTGCAATAAATGGCTGGGATTTCGCTTGCTGTGTTATTTCAAGCATGATCAATTCTCTATTAAGGAGCTCAATTCAATAAGTCACCTAGGCGCCAGTGGGGGGTCTTAATCCGGCCATGCCTCTAGGAATGTTCTAAACCGGACTTTGTGTTGTTCACTCCTCTACGGTTAGCTGGACAATATTGGATTAGTTTGACTTTACTAATATTTTAACTAACTTTCATAGCTCCCTGTATTTCTAATTATTTAAACAGATGTGTGAGCTTTATGATTGTAAAAGTCTTTTTTATACTTTTTCTGTTGTTGAAATATATTTATAAATCTTTGAAAATATTCTCAATCCGCCTTCAGTGAAGTATTGAAGAATAACAGATAATAAAAAAAAGAACAAAACCATCAAAGAACAACAATGTGTGAAGTCAAACTTGAATCATTTTCTCACTTCTGTAAAAACAAATGGACCTGCTTTTTGAGTATACTTCCAAGAAACAAGCCCAGAAAAGTAGAAAGAAGTTCTGTACTTTTTATTTTAAAACATGTTATTTTTTCTACTAAACTGCATAACGTGAGCACCATCATTTTCCTTGTGCTCACAGCCTCTGAATAAAGTGCTAATCTGGTCCCAAATACAACTCACAGATGAACTACAGTATTATTGTCAATTTTTCAAGAAAATGTGTGTTTCTTTCAAGTTGCAAAATCACAGTGGTATTGATACACACACTGCCAACAATTGCCAGCCTGATAACTTAAACGTAAAAGTTTCAAATCTTTAAGCTGAGCTTTCACACCTTTTATAATATATCATTTAAACCCGACATCCAGTCATGGATTGTGCGGACTTTGCACATTCCCCCCATGTCTGGCCTTCCCTTAAGTACATCGCCAAAGAAGTTGCAGGACAGGTTAACTGGCGACTCTAAATAGTCCAAGTTTGTGAGAGAATCTGTGTATGTGTGAATGCACCTTCTGATGAAGTGGACCCCCATCCAGGGCTGCTACCTGCCAGGTTAGGCTCTGGTCTCCGAAGACCCTGAGGTGGACTAAGATCACTTCACAATGTTATTTTATCTTCAGAGCTATACTGGTGTGGGTGAATGCAAGCAGTGATGGATTAGCACTTTGTCCAGGGTGGGTTCCAGTGTCAGAATTGAGACTGGCTTTCCATGACCCTGAAATTGGATAGTAAATGTACAACTATCAAAATAATCACTGATATACATTCAGTGCACTAAAAATTGAATTTAACAAAGTCTTCAATGATAATGATTATGTTGTTTTACAAGTTTAAGTAATAGACTACTTGTATATTCAATTAAAAATGTTGTTTTTTTAAGTTTAGCCTTTATCCCGATATTACAACATGAAATAATAGCTTGTAGTATAAAGCAATGAAACAATCTTCTCATCCTGCTTGTTGTGGCAACATGGGGAGCAAAGCAAGAACAAACCTTGAGAAGGACACTACAGTGTTGTGCATGCACTAGTTCAAAAGGGCGCATTCATTGAACAAGCTTATTTTTCTAAGAATGGTGAACTTAACGTAACATATTTGCAAGTGAAGAACTTGAACATGAGCTAGTTCAGTTTTAGGCGATATTCTGGATCAGGTTTAGGTCCAGATTAAACGTTTTGCCTTACCCTTGTAATGTAGGGGTGGAGCCAAATCCGAATACAGTATTCGGATAAGCACAAATAATGGATTTGTACAAATATTTATTTCCTAAGTTTTTTTTGCCATTTATTTGTATTCGGGAAAAAACGTAAAATCAAATAGGCACTGTCTGTGTCTGCCTGCTTGTGCTAAAGCTGCACCCCCACTGACACAAACACACGGTGAAGCCCCACTTTCGCTTTTAGGAAAATGTTGTACTTCATGAAGCCACTTTATGCTTTTCGCCGTTGGATGTGCAATATGTGATCCGAATTTTGACCAGCAGTGTAATGGGTTAGTTCACCAACACGCTGGTTCCACAGTCACCATTTGTGTCACACGGTTGGAAATAGAGCAGTAATTTATATGGATACTTGCATCTATTTAATTTCTTTTTTGACCGGGAAGATATTAGCATATATGGCTCTACATGTTTGTTGCTGGGTATAACTCAAAAAAGTGTACTTAAATAAAAAAAAGTCTTTTAAAAGAATATAAAAGAATTATTGTATTTTATTCAAGGGACACTGTAATATCCTAATATAAGGCATGTAAAATTGAAAAAAGTAAACTCATGGGTCATTTATTCTCACTCCTTAAAAAACACAAAATGAACTGAACATGAACTAGAAAAAAATTGAAATGGCGAACTATGAACATGAATTTATTTATTTTAATCTGTGTGAACTGAACTTTCAGCAAGTTCTTGTGAGGTGTGAACTGGCACAACCCTGAGATTCTTACACAGTGACAATGTAACATTATTAATTAACCTAACACACACATCTTTGGGATCTTAGAGGAAAACTGAATATCTGGAGAAATATAAATGTAGACATGACAGGAACACGCAAAGTCAAACTCAGGAATCTTCAGCTTTTTAATCTTACTGTTTGCTGCCCTACTGCTTCATGTTTTACCTGTATGTGTAACACCAGTAATTGAGCAACATTTATCACAAAGCAAACAGCACATTTCAGCTATACAGTTTTCAATATCGAGCCAGCAAACTTCTCATTGTGCTTTATGGTCATAGCAGTACAAGATGTTATTACAAATATATTAGTTTAAACATTTGAAGCTAAATAATAGGGAAATAAATCTGAACAAGTGTCTAATCGTTAAACCTAATGAAGTCTGATCTAATAATGCTTTTCGGAATTTACTTTCCTTCTTCAGGGCCAGCTAGACAAATACCCTTTAAAGACACAATTAAAATTAAAGTCAGCACTTGTCTGGGATTATAAAAATATCAGGACAAAACTTCAATACAGATATCCTCAATTCATCTTCATTTCTAAACTGCCTGTCAGATTTGTGGCTTGGGTGCTTTTTATTTCTAACTTCATTAAACTTGCCTGATCACATCACCCACTTTAGATCAACTAAATACCTTAAAGGCAACTGAGGTCATTTATACCACAACTCTTTAAGTCATTATATCACAATTTGAACCATAATAAAATATACTGTAGTAACCCCAAACAAGGAAATTCTCTCCGGATAACATTATTTGGTCTCAATAAGCTTCAATATGAAAAAAAAACAATTATAAAGTAATGGAAAAGCTATAAAGGCTGAAAAACATTAAAATACCACAATCCATATCATTAAAGAAACCCGCTGCAGTATTAACAACAATACTCAAAAAAACGAAGTATGCAGGCTCAGTATGCAGAGTTAAAACGTATTGTTTGCTTTGTTGGTTTTGTGACAAATGTGTTTCAGTCACTGGTATTAAATATACTGTGCTGTTTTTAGTAATTGTTATTAATGTTTGCAGCGGTTTTCTTTAATGTGATGGATAATGGTATCTTATTTTTAAGTTGTTGTGTTTGTGTCATCTCAAATATTTTTGTTTTACCTTGGCTGTATACCTACTTCTAAATTAATTTTTGTAAAGTGACCTTTAGTTTGAGATAAGATGCTATATAAATGATGCTGCTGCTGCTGCTGCTGCTGATGATGATGATGATGATGATGATTATTATTATTATTAATATTATTGTTGAGGTAGTAGAACTAAACGCTGCACCATAGTGCAACCACAATATATATTTGGACATTTATCAAAAATAAATATACATCCACATATCTACTTATCCATCCATTTTCAGAACTCACTACAGGTCGGTGCCAGGAAAATTAGAAATACGCTCAATTAATGAACACAGATTTAAAGTCTGATAAATAGGCACAAGCTGGAGTGTTCAGACAATCAAAAACAAATGTGTTGATAGCTAGCTAAGCGTAATTATAAGGACTAATCTGTTCTAATTGAATCTGTCCTTGTTATTCTATTGTCTGCCAAATGTACCTGCTGCATTATGGTCTCCAAATCTTCCAGGCAAGCTCGCTGTGCTTCTTTGTGTGGGAAAGTTGACTTGAGCGTAGGTCACTGTGCTTTCCATGCCTCACTAGCGCACAGTCCAGTGTGCTGACAATAGTGTCACCCGCAGTACAGACAGGCAGTAAGTGATGAGCCGTCTTGACGCCACCTTCTTTTTTTCCACTTTATTTAAGAACAAAGAATTACAAGTGAATCTCAGTCAAACAAATAATATTAACATAGCCAGTGCTTCAGAATTAAATGAAAGAAAGTAACCTCACCCAAAAAGAAAAAAAGAGAGCAAAATGAATAAGGAACCCCATCTAACAGTTTTTTACATGTGATAAAATTGAAAGTGGAGTAAGAAAGTCAAGCACAGGCCCAGAATGCTTATTTTCAGATTATTTTAAGGTGTTCTTGCCACATTTTGAAAAAGCTTTGAACAGATCATTTTTAATTTTGTCCAATTTAAGATAATATATTACATTGATTTCCAGGTGAGTTATAAAGGGTGGATTGGGAGTGGAATAAAATAAGTCTATGTGTTAATAATAGTATAACACACTTTAATCCCATCTGCCATTACTTCAGATATCACCATTAATGCATTTGGAGTAATTTTTCATCAACATCTATCTGTATGATGAGCAAATTTTTCTGCCTAAAATATTCTAAGTGTAGGGCTTTCTAGATTAGTGCAATGGTAATGGAAACAAGCCACACTGAAGATTGTTCAAACAAACACTTTGAACTGAGAAAATAAAAATCAGAACTGATTAACTAGCACGGAGCTTCTCAAACAAGCCATAGAGAAGTGCTTGAACGAGTTAGAGTTTTACTTGTTGAAATCTTTCTTTGACACTTTGTATCTTTTAACATTTATTAGTGTAGAGTGTTAGGAATTAACAACTTTATTTATCAGCCTGGGTTCAATAAGATTAACATGGGTGTCCCTATGGGAAGTGAACAAGGTATGATAATACAGGCTTGACTTTGGCACTAAGATTGTCCATCATTTGTGCAATCTTTGTTAACTAAGTTTGGGTTGCTGTACACAAAATAAGAGAAAATAAGATCTCCACCATCACCCATCCAAACCATCTGTATTTTCACTAAAAGATAAGAGACCTCTGCAGAATGAAGAAACCTTTTAAGCATCTGTGGACCCAGGCTTGATGTCACTCATCATCATCATCATCATCATCATCATCATCTGTATCTTTACAGAACGTATACTTAAAGTACTCTTTTAAAATACATTGCCTACTTTTTGTTACTATTGCTTTTGCAGTGTTTTATTAATTTTGCTTTATTGCAATAGTAAGTTATATTGTTTGGCTGGGCCAAAATGTCATGTTAAAAACACCTAGTGTGGGTGATTGGCAGGAGTTACAAGCCGAGAAGAGGCACCGACAAAAAAAAAACAGTGTGGTGAGTGGGCACCTACAGGTGCTGAGGGGCATTCAGGTCTGAAAACCACTGCTTGCTCTGCTCATGCCAAGTTAGTAAGTCTGTTTGCTTTGGGCAACTGTTCATGTGCAGATAAAGCCATACATGGAGCACCATGAAGCAACAACATAGACGTTTCAATGTGTTTCAGGCAGCTGTCCACGAGTGAGTAAAGCTGTACATGTGGGGTACTGAAAAGCAGATGCAACTCAAAATCATACATACAGCATAGTTAGTTATAGCTTTGTAGGGTTTTGAATGAAAATAATGAACAGGTGAACTTCCGCAGTAATAAACCTAGTGAAGCAAGTACCTGATGATAACGCTCACAAGTTGGGTTCATCTTAGACCATTTTAAATGAAACATATGTAATCAATAAAAGATTTTTAATTGAATTATGGCATACTTGCTGCATATTGAACTAGAAAATATTCCAAGAATTAGTGAGTTTCACTCCTAACCAGGAATTTTAATGGAGGTATCCCTTCCCAGCTATTCCCTAGTATCATTAAAGAGTATTCCTGGAAATATTCTGATATATTCTATTGATGCTGTCTGAATTGTCACCTACACTAGCTAATATGGCCTCAGAGAGACATATGGATAAAAGGTTGGGAAAAATGAGTGGATTTATTTTAACAAGGTTTCCAATTTGTACATAAAAAACTGTGTAGCTTGATGATGAAATGTAGAGCACAATTATTCAAAAGATGCAAATACATTATCAATATAAAGGTATCTAAATGTCACAATCCGGAGCATTCTCCATAGGCTGAATACTGCATGGGTTACAGAAAGTTGAAAAAGACAATTACGACATACAGGAGCAACAAATAAGTGCTTAAGATGTGTTCTACATTGGGTCCATATCTTTAGTAAGAGGTGGACGACTGGGTTGCTGGTAAATTTATAATAATGTGTGTTGACTGGAGCTCAGAGCAGATTATGTAAAGAAGACTTAGAACAGGATTTCTTTTCTGTTACAAACTGATGTAGATTTGTAGATTTCTGAGAATTTTCAGAATTTTATTGTGTAAATATTTGTAGCCCAGTAGTAAAATTCAAAGCGCCTTCTGCTTTAGATCTCTGTAGAGTCGTCTTGTTGGAAGAAGCTCATTTGTCACTCGTACCTTCTTTCCCCTTTATTCTTCTTCTCCATTTAGATGATACTATGGCTCCATTTCTAACAGAAGGTTTGCCATGAATGTCTGTCAGGAAAGAAAGGCTTTTTAGATTTTTGTAAATTTTAGAAGTTCCATCAGTGTATTATCAATGCAGAAAGTGTTGATGAATGTCTGAACCGGGCTATTTTGTAATAATTTTCTTGTACAGGCTGCTAGTGTCATGTCTGTTGTGGCGGACAGTCGGGGACCTTACCCGGCTGGGAAGCTCCAACAATGGAAGGACCAGGGGAGAGAGTATTTTCAGGACAGTTTCTCCCCCAGCCTAATAGGGGGCAGCCCCCTTGGCTTACAGCAGGGCCATGGGTTTGGAGCATGGAAACTCCACTCTGCTGGGGCCCGTGGCACTGCCAGGGAGCACCTGGATGTTTACAGGGCCCTGTTTGCTAGCACTTCCACCTCACCAGAGAGTGCTGCCGAAAGAAGGTCATTGGGCATTGGGTCCTTTGTCTTGTCTTGTTTGTGTTTTAATTTTAAATCTTAATTTTAACTTTAAATTTTAATTCTAATTTTAATTTAATTTTAATTTTTTATTTGCACTTCATGTTATTACACTGTGGACCCTGAGCTTTGCAATTTCATCTATCTGTATGCTTGTACAGTGCATCCGGAAAGTATTCACAGTGCATCACTTTTTCCACATTTTGTCATGTTACAGCCTTATTCCAAAATGGATTAAATTCATTTTTTCCCTCAGAATTCTACACACAACATCCCATAATGACAACGTGAAAAAAGTTTACTTGATATTTTTGCAAATTTATTAAAAATAAACAAATTGAGAAAGCACATGTACATAAGTATTCACAGCCTTTGCCATGAAGGTCAAATTGAGCTCAGGTGCATCCTGTTTCCCCTGATCATCCTTGAGATGTTTCTGCAGCTTAATTGGAGTCCACCTGTGGTAAATTCAGTTGATTGGACATGATTTGGAAAGGCACACACCTGTCTATGTAAGGTCCCACAGTTGACAGTTCATGTCAGAGCACAAACCAAGCATGAAGTCAAAGGAATTGTCTGTAGACCTCCGAGACAGGATTGTCTCGAGGCACAAATCTGGGGAAGGTTACAGAAAAATTTCTGCTGCTTTGAAGGTCCCAATGAGCACAGTGGCCTCCATCATCCGTAAGTGGAAGAAGTTCGAAACCACCAGGACTCTTCCTAGAGCTGGCCGGCCATCGAAACTGAGTGATCGGGGGAGAAAGGCCTTAGTCAGGGAGGTGACCAAGAACCCGATGGTCACTCTGTCAGAGCTCCAGAGGTCCTCTGTGGAGAGAGGAGAACCTTCCAGAAGGACAACCATCTCTGCAGCAATCCACCAATCAGGCCTGTATGGTACAGTGGCCAGACGGAAGCCACTCCTTAGCAAAAGGCACATGGCAGCCCGCCTGGAGTTTGCCAAAAGGCACCTCAAGGACTCTCAGACCATGAGAAAGAAAATTCTCTGTTCTGATGAAACAAAGATTGAACTCTTTGGTGTGAATGCCAGGCGTCACGTTTGGAGGAAACCTGGCACCATCCCTACAGTGAAGCATGGTGGTGGCAGCATCATGCTATGGGGATGTTTTTCAGCGGCAGGAACTGGGAGACTAGTCAGGATAAAGGGAAAGATGACTGCAGCAATGTACAGAGACATCCTGGATGAAAACCTGCTCCAGAGCGTTCTTGACCTCAGACTGGGGCGACGGTTCATCTTTCAGCAGGACAACGACCCTAAGTACACAGCCAAGATATCAAAGGAGTGGCTTCAGGACAACTCTGTGAATGTCCTTGAGTGGCCCAGCCAGAGCCCAGACTTGAATCCGATCGAACATCTCTGGAGAGATCTTAAAATGGCTGTGCACCGACGCTTCCCATCCAACCTGATGGAGCTTAAGAGGTGCAGCAAAGAGGAATGGGCAAGGATAGGTGTGCCAAGCTGGTGGCATCATATTCAAAAAGACTTGAGGCTGTAATTGCTGCCAAAGGTGCATCGACAAAGTATTGAGCAAAGGCTGTGAATACTTATGTACATGTGATTTCTCAGTTTTTTATTTTTAATAAATTTGCAAAAACCTCAAGTAAACTTTTTTCACGTTGTCATTATGGGGTGTTGTGTGCAGAATTCTGAGGAAAAAAATGAATTTAATCCATTTTGGAATAAGGCTGTAACATAACATTGACTTTGACAACAGGGGCCAGTCACCACTACTCAATGGCCAGAGTCGGGAGGAAGAAGAGCAAAGCCTGTGAGGAGGAATGGAGGTGAAAAGGACTGTGCTTTGCTGATTTATACTGTGCTGTTTGCTCTGGACATCATGCGCTTGCGGAGAGTGAAGGAAGCACCCTCACCGTGTAAATAAAGGTGTGCTGTGTGGGAATTTGTGTCTCAGCCTGTCTGTGCAGGTGTATGCATCTGAGCTTAACTCTGTATGGATATTATAGTTGAAACCACAGCAATAAATAGATGAGACTACCATTAAAAGATGCTCATCTCTCTAAATAAACATCTACACAGGAAGTACGGCAATCACACCTCCTAGTACTGTTTTCCTATACTGGTACTTTACATCTTTGCAGCTTCTTGAGCTACTAGATCAATTTATATTTTCAAACTGTGTATTTCATCTAAGATACCACAAAAGCATTTGCTAAGTGCTTTGAGTAGTGAGAAAAGCGCTATATAAATGCAAAGAATTATTATTATTATTATTATAATGTTGAGAACTTTGTGACAATCCGTAATGACATCCTGCATGCGGCTCTCACATCTTTCTGTGCTCAAATGATCAAGTGATTCAGTATCATAAGGTTAACTTGACTGTGTTCACATGTAATTAGGCCACCATTGGAGTAGGGTGTAGAGTAGGGGTCTACAAAGGTGGTCCTGAAGGGCCGTACTGGCTGCAGGTTTTTGATCTGACCCAACTACTTAATTTTAAACCAGTTCTTTGCCAATAACAGATTTTATTTAAAATTATGACTTGATGGTGTTTTTAATCTTCCATGTCAGGATCCATATTACTAAACGAGAATGGTAAACCGGATATGGACACAGGGACCTGCCCGTGGACGCAAAAGACATAGTGCTCAAGTGCCACACAAAGCCCCCCCCCCAGAGTGAAACGGGAGAGACTACGCACGTGCGCAGGCACCACACAAAGCCCCCCACCCACCCACAGAGCAAAACGGGAGAGACTACGAACCGTCAGAGTAGGAAACAAAGTAAAACGTCATAAAGAGGTTAAAGAACAGGGACAAACACATGGAGAGCAGGTTACAGAACAAAGCCCCCCTGCCCAGAGTAAAACGAGAGAGACTACGAACCATCTGACATGCCGCAAGCAGGATAAAGTGAGGTCAGAAATAAAACACAGAGTAGGAAACAAAGTAAAACTTTATAAATGGATTAAAGAATGGGGACGAACACATTGAGAGCGAGTTACAGATGATGAAAACTGGAATGCAACAGCTTCAAAAAAACCTAGGCATGAAACACATGCACACCGAGATACAGAATATAAAGGCAGAAACAATGACAGTTAAATGTCCACACCACACAGCGGAGGTACACAGCATTGTAAAAACCGACATAATACGGAAAGCGCAGGCGTCGCCGCCATATTGTGAGTGGCACTAATGCGTGGTGAAAGCGCAGGAGGAGACATAGTAAAACAAGAGGAGTCAACGCCCCCTACGGAGTCCACAAAGGTTCATACATCAAACCCGAGATGGTACGGACACGCGTCTGAGACTGCGAAAGCAAAACTGTCTCAGCTCCAAAACCAAACAGCTCAACAAGTAACACAGCTTCGACACCGAGCCCGCGTGGACAGATCTAATGAACGTGGACGCCTACAACGCGCGTCTCAAACTGCGTAGACAAAGCAGTCACGGATTCAACACGACACAGCTCGAGTGACCAAGATACAAACACACGCCTGCCTGGATTTAATTAATGAACGCAGGCGCCTACAACGTGCGTCTGAAATGACGCAGACAATGCTCCAAAAAGAAAGAGCTCGACTATACGAGATACGAAGTGAAACGGAAAACACTACAGAGTCCGCAATGCTCCACAATGCACCGCATAATAGTTCGGAAAGAGCTTCGTAGTAACAGTGGGGAGACCCAGAGTGACACGGGCAAACGCTCCGTATTAAACATACGTCATCCTCACACATCTAACCTATACAGCATAGGTGAATCACATTACAGTGATGTATTATTAACAGTACGATAAACATCACAGTATCACAAACAAATGAAAATTATTACTCGAAAAAGGGAAATTATATTCACCACGGACCAGGTGTCATTGAAACAAAAGCAGAATAAAGCGAGATCAGAAATGAAAGACAGAGTAGAAAGCAAAGTAAGACGTCATAAACAGGTTAAACGAGGGGGCCAAACACATGGACAGCAGGTTACAGATAATGAAGACCGGAATTCAAAAGCTTCAAAAACCAAAGCTCGACTGACCGAGATACAAACTGAAACGGGAAACACTACGGGGTCCGCAGTGGTCCACAATGCACCGCATAATAGTACGGATGGAGCTCCGTATTAACAGTGGGGGGCCCCAGAGTGACACGGGCGAACGCTCCGTATTAAACGTGCGTCATCCTCACACGTGGCTGCCCAGCGGGCACTGCTTCAAAACGCCGGGGGTAGGCGAGCGAAGCGAGCAGGGGGCAGAACCCCCTTGTATTCTTATATCCTAGAATGTTTCCTTTTCTAAGGATATATCATCCAATTTATTTTTGGCCTGAAGAAGGTGAATAATTCTCTCTTTTTTCCTATCACTTTCCTTCCAAATGTTTTATTAAACAGGATAGTTCACAAAGAGTACACACAGGTGTACTTCTTTTCCATTTGCATCTTATTGCTAATAAGGAGCAATTAAAAGCAGGGAACGCTACTTTCTAATATTTAAATAATAATAATGTTTTGTCTTAGTAGGTTCCTTAGGTGACCTCATTCTCCCCTTTATACTTTTTATTATGTTGACCTTAACAAAATGCCCCCAAATCCCTTCTACAGACTTCAGATGTTACATCACTTTTTATATCTGTGACCTCAGGCAACAAGACAGAGTACCACAACAATGAGGAGAGAAGAAGTTACACATGTATTTATGTACTATAGATAATTTGCCCAAAATAAAAATGAGTGTGACAAAAATATCATTACAACCTACAGTAGGTAGCAGTTCATCTTGTATCCATATGCTTTCGTGCTTCAGCATGGCCTTTGAAAGGAGTCAGTGATGGCGTGGCCTCCAGCCCCATAGGTGGAAAATGGCAGAAAGTGAGAGAGAAGCAGATCAATCCTTGGGTTTCCTGTCACACGTCATAGACCAATGGGGCATTGTAGCATAGAGTGACACTCCTGATTCAGCGATCAATCCTGTTCAGCCACAACCCAGTTCTCCAATGACCAATGGAATAAGCTGACTCCCTACTTCATACCAGATCTTGTTTTGCAATGGCCCCATTCCTTCTTTAGGGTATTTTTTATGCCCAGTTGTCTTAGGCTAGCTGGCGAGTGTCAATGGCTTACTTGTCCCTTCCTGTGGGGAATGGCTTCTAGAATGTTCTTGATGAATGTCTCTAATCCCCCCTACATCAAATTACATTCCCAACAATTAACAAACAGTTCTTATCAGTGATAGCATTCCTAAAGTTTTAGTGAGTTTACAGTGACTTGTAAAGAAACCTCTTTCTTTCTTTAAGTCACTAAATAATTCTCAAATGATAATATACAAGGAATTCTCAAAATATTAAATATTAATCTACAAAACAGGTGGGGAATCTTAATAAGCAAGAAAATGAAAAATAAAAATACTGTTTGAGCAATAAGTGCTTAAAAGCAACAACTGACTTCTCATTTGGAAACTGGGATGCAACAATAACCTGTAGACACTACAGACCCCTAGGACCAACTTTGCAGACCCCTGGTAAAAGAGAAACCAAACATTGTGGGCTTTGATTTCCAGTCAGTACACCATGACAGTCAGTCATTCCAGGAAGTGGTCTACTGGTGACAATCTTACGTTACAGCAGCTAACCACCACTGCTCAATGTCCAGCTGCTAAGAATTAAACTAGCTAAGATAGCAAGATGTGGTTGCTCCGTAGGTAACTCAAAAATTCTAATTTACCGTCTATCCAATGGCACATGATTGCAGCAAAAGAAAGATGACTATCCAGCAAGAGCTGTCATTAGACCAGAAGTGAATGAGCTGCTCTATTATCTTGACACCACCAGAGGGCATCAAACTCTCTTTTTGTAAAGCAACCACATTAAACCATTTTTTCTGGGTTGGTGCCCCAAATCTTTTTGTTTCTGGTGTTTTTATTATATTCAAAGTTGAAATTGATGAAAAAAGTCTTTCAACACACAGTTACACCAAGGTACAAGGCAGGATGAAGGACTCACAACAGTCCCTCTATGGAGCGCTGCCTGTCACCATGATGCTTCATGGTGTCCTTAACTGTGTGACAGACCAAACAGCCTGTTGCTTCTGCCACACCACACCTTCTGGATTGCCAGGTGTGCCAGTAACTTTAATTTTTCAGTCAGGCTGCATGCAACCGTTCTGCTGCTTCATCTCACATCATTCATCTTTAACCTTATACTTCCATAATGTTGAGAAAGCTTCCCTGTGCAACTTCCTACAGGACACAGAAATTACAGCCTGTGGGTTATTGTGCTATTCAGTAGTCTGGCTTGCAAATGTGGCAGAGAAACAAATCTCCATCATGGTATTTTCACCTACCATTGATCATCTGGCATTTCAGTGAACCCTTAGTGGAATATTCATTACAGCCATCATTAACTGGAATCATACTCCTCTCATACCAGCTTGTTCAGTGATGCCTTCACCAATAGTGCACCCACACCCCCTTGTGGCAGCCTGTTTACCCTGACCCTCAAATTAAACTGTCAATCTCTTTACCTGAATTTTTTTTTTCTGCACACAAGACATTTTCTTTAAACTATCCTGAAACCACCTAATTCAATTAGGAATATAATGCAGAATGTAACATTTAACTATGAATTCAGGCTTTCAGGCCACGAAAGACCCCATCTTATCTGCTCTGTCTTTGACCACATCCTTAATGAAGTGATACTAAAAGAAGGAGGCATTAGCTCAAGTATGGTCAGCTGTTTTTGAAGATAAGGTGGCTCAGTGGTTGTGCTGCTGCTTTGCAGAAAGGAGACTGTGGAAGATTGTGGGTTCGCTTCCTGGTTCCTCCTTGTGTGGATAGCGCTTTGAGTACTGAGAAAAGAGCTATATAAATGTAATTTATTATTATTATAAGGCAGGTGTTCATTTCCAGCAATTCTAAAGAGTAGAAAAGCCATCTAATAATTTAATTTTGTACCATGAGAATGCATGCACGGCTACCATGAAAACTGAGTGAAGTTTGTCTGATGCATCAAAAGTTTCATTGAACAAATCTCAGAGTAATCCAGGAATGCCCCACCGCTCTGAAATTTACTCCACAGAACTTTGTGTGCACAGAATAGTTATTATAGTTCTAAAATGTGAATATTGGTGTATGGTGGTGCAGTGGTAGTGCTGCTGCTTTGCAGTAAGAAGATTGTGGGTTCACTTCCCGGTTCCTCCCTGTGTGGATAACGCTTTGAGTACTGAGAAAAGCGCTATATAAATGTAATGAATTATTATTATATGACCATGGTAGCACAATGATTTAGTTAGGGGAGGATCAAATAAAAAACAATGTGATATTATATAACACCTTTTAATAGAAAACATCCTTGTGAATTGTTTCATATGTACAGAACAGAGGCTGCAAAGCGTTAATAATTCACGTTAAACCCAGTCTTTTCCAGGTTAGTTTCAGAACATTAGTTGCTCCATTCAAGTCCATTCCAAAAAGTTGGTTAGTGAGTTACCTGCATCTTTCGCCTCACAGATCATGTAATTCTGGTTTAACATGTTCCAGACACATAGGTTTGGCTTAATTCAGGTTTTCTGGAACATAATTAGCCCGATTTCTATGAATCATCACTTACTTTAACTAGATTTTGCACTAATCAGACTTTGGAACAGACCTCTGATGAAGTCTGAAAGAAACCTATGCCTTGGAAGAAGCCTTGTTTTCCAGCAAGAAAACAACCCCAAGCATAAAGCCAAAGATTCTCAGGAATGGCTTTCAAAAACTGCATTGTTAATTTTCAGTCAAAGTCCAGATCTCAATCCAACTGTGAAGTAGTGAATGGACTTAAAAAACACTGTTCACTCACAATCCTCATGCAGCCTGACAGAGCTTGAATGGTTTAACAGGGAGGAATGAAGAAAAATGTGCAAAGCGGACAGAAACCTGAGCACACAGACTCAAGACTATCATGGTGCATCTACTACAGTAAATACTGACTTGAAGGGGGCGAATACTTACATAATCAGTTATTTTGTGTTTTATATTTTTATTAATTTTGACTACTTTGCAGAGACCTGTTTTCATACTGCCACTAGTCTTTTTCTGTTGATCAGTGTTAAAAAAAGCAAAATTAAATTCACTGTGATTCAATGTTTTGTAACAATAAAATGTTTTATAATAAATGTACAAAACACTCAAGACAGTTCACTCCCCATACTAAATGAAACTGTTGAAAAGTCATGTGGTACTTGCAGGGAATGAGTCAAAAACCTCTTACATTCCTCATTAACTTATTAAGTTTACCAATCTTAGCAATCAAGAAGCTCTGCAGTGCAAAATATACAAAACTACAAGGGGTGTTGTGTTGTGTTTCTTATTTGTGTGTGTGTGTATCAGAGTTTAAGAGTGGTAAGAAACAAGCACTGGATAATGTGAATTCATTTTAATTTTTATTTAAAATAATATCCCATGAATTAGGAATAACTAATTAGAATAATGAAAATACATGTAAAATACATTAAATTAATTAAAAATAAATAATTCTTTTCATATATATAGTGCTTTTCTCACTACTCAAAGTGCTTTACATAGTGAGTGGGCAGCCACTTCAACCACCTCTAATGTGTAGTATCCATCTGGATGATACAACGACAGCCATTTTGCACCAGTACACTCACCACACATTGGCTGTTGACAGGGTGAGAGATAGATAACCAGTAGGAACCAGTAAGATAGCCGGGACATTGGGAGACGCCCTACTCTTTATGAAGGATGGTCAGGGATCTTTTATGACCGTAGAACCTCACTTTTATGTCTCATCTGAAGGATGGCACCATTTTTACAGCACAGTATCCCCGTCACTGCACTGGGACAATGAGATCCACAAACAGACCACAGCATAAGCAGCCCCTGCTGGCCTCACCAGTATTTCTTCCAGCAGCAACCCAGACTTTTCCTGGTTGGTTGTCCAACTAAGTACTGGGTGGACCCAAGCAAGCTTAGCTTCAGGTGGATGACCTCTTCTGAAATGTTGCTGTTTTCACAATGGAAAAATAGGTGTGAGTCCTCTAAAATCTGCTACTCAAGCACATCAGTATCTTCACTGGTCTGTCCAGCAGAGTCTCACCAAAAACCATTCTAGCCATTCTAGGCTCCAAATTCTACCTGCTGACTTCAACTGTAGCAGGCCCAAAAATGGGAAGCTGGTAAAACAACTACAAATATCACCAAAATGTAATAAAAATGCACAAGAGGAGGGAGGACCAAAAACCCTTCATTTATTGTAAAAGGGCTAATGAATAATCTTTGTAAATTGAGGATTTATAAGCAAAAATATCAAAATAACAAAGAATGGCTCAAAAAAACCAAAAAGAGGCACAAAGGAGTTGCTGCAGCAAACAAGTTCCAAAACAATTTCCAACATCAGAAAATCTTTAATCATACAAAGAGCCATCAGAAAAACAAACAAAAAAAAAAAATAACAAAGAAAACCATCCTTTCTAATACTCCACACAAGCACATGATCTCCTGCTCCTGAACCTTCTCAGCTCATTTATATAGGTAGAGATGAGAGCTTAAGAATGGCGACATCATGGTGGCTGGGGCTCCACCTATAAAGAACATGGAAGAGCAGAATATTTAAAAAAAAACACAACATAATTATACACATAATAGCTCAAAAACAAAAAACAATAAAATGCTTAAACACATGCATAACAGCTGCACAATTAATGAATACTAATGTTTTTAAAAAGATAAATGCACATATATTTACATTTTAAACTGTTTTAGCTGAAAATATCAAATAATTGTTTCACTGTGCAGGAATATTTTATGGATGATGGTTGTACTTCCATAGACTCACAATGATTCTATTTTAAACATTCCCTAGAAAGAATATTGTATATACTATGAAAATAGTATACATTCCTCTCCAAAATTTCTGATCCAATGCATTTAGTTTTTTTTCATGTTTAAAAAATGCATAATTCTAATACTAAACACTTTTCTATTTTAAATAAATAAAAGAACATTGATGAGAATTGTTTATTGATGCTTTGTATTTAGTTAAATTTACCAACTACTAAGCTGATATAAGCTGCTTAGCCAACCTCTAATTAAAAGTTTAATCAAATGATAATGATGATAGAATGTGAATTGTTTACTGCATTTATTTTGCTGTTATTAAGAGTAGTCATTTATGCTTCTGAAATTTTTCGATGATTGAATGATTAGCAGCTTAGCTGTCAGTGATATAATAATCAAATTAAAGTACAGTGTATTACTATAGGAATGTGAACTGCAAATTCCTACAGTGCACTTACTGAGTCTGTTAAAATCAATATTATTATTTTTGAGTAAAAGATAAGGACTGCAACAATGTCTGTTGGGTCCTGTGAGCTGTAGATCTGCTACTAGTATAGAAAATTATTTCATATTTACTTAATTTCAGCACTACTCGGTGGATCAGGGTCACTCATTGATTCAACAGAGGGGTTTAGAAAGTGATCTGCTCACATTGATGATGGAAACTTTAGTTTCTTTGCCTAGAACCTTTGCAAAATGTCTACTAACAGTGAAAACTGCAGGTTGAATAGTTCAAATAATCTGAAGTGACTAAGACTAAAGGGAAAAACCTGAATCGCCTTAAAATGTAAAGTCAAGTCCTTAGTCCTAAACCAGGCAACCTAAAAATGTATCAGTTGTGAACATTAAACTTTACTGAAAATTGAAACACCAAACAGTAAATAAGACAACATCCAGATGTTGTGAACTAGAGAGTCTCAAAGCACAACTAGCCCCAGAAAATGCCTAAAATATTCATTAGACAGGTGTGGTGCTCGGCTGGGGGTGGTGCCCGGCTGGGGGTGGTACCCAGCTGGGACGCCCGAGAAAACCGGAGTAGGGCTTGTGCCTCCTCCAGACCTGAGTACAGAGCTGGGAAGCTCGACCCTGTAGGGGCCCGTGGTCACCGCCAGGGGGCACTCCAATACCTGGAGAACCCTGGACCCCAGCACTTCCGCCACACCAGGAAGTGCTGGGGGTAAGAGGAACAGGGACACCTGGAGTGCTTCCGGGGATACAGCCGGCACATCCGCCACACTGGGGCGTGTCGGTAGGAGATTGCCAGGGACGCACCTGGAGCACATCCGGGTTCTTATTTAAAGGGGCCGCCTCCCTTCAGAGGATGACTTGAGTCTGGAGCGTAGTTGGACGAGGTCTCTGGAGAGGAGAAGGAGGCGGTCTGAAGACTGAGAGAGAAGGCATTGTGTTGGCCAAGGACTGTGAGGTATTGGGGTTTGTGAGAGTGACTTAGTGTAATGGAGACCCTAAATAAACGTGTGTGGGGTAAATCTAACGTGTCTGCCTGTCTGTGTCTGGGTCATATTCCACACAGGATAAAACCATTAAAACCAAGCTAGTCTCTCATAGGGCAAAAAAGAATCTTTATAAATAAAAAAGATTTAGAAGTCTAAAAGGGCTCTGCTTAACAAGAAGCTCTGAAAAACACAGACGGCAATGCTGTCAAAAAGGCAATCCAAGCTAATCATAGTCCCAATATGAATTCCCAGAGGCAAAGACAAAAAAAAGAGCAAAAGTGTCACAAAAAGCCAGAAATTCAGAATAATCAGAAAAGAGCAATAGACGCAGGAGAACTCTCCTTCACCATGAGTGCATGTAATGAACCGTAGGGGACTGTGGGTTTTCTTTATAGGGCTAAAGACAGTCCCACTACTTGGGAGACCACCCACAAAACACCAGGAACACAACAGAATACATATTTGTATAAAGCAAGTAAATAATCAACAGTGTTAGCATAAAATATGAGCTGAATAAACATAAAAACAACGTTTTAACCCTTGCCAGGTGCATACCCTGGCTGAAACACAACGCAGGGTGGCAGCGACTCAGAAAAGTACACTGGTTGAGGATTAGGCATCCGTGTACATACAGGTGTAAAGTTTCAGTGAAGGTTTAGAACAATCTCGTCCCACAGCACAGCAGTATATGAGGAGTTGAAGCTGGTGTTTAATTAAGGCCTACTTGTTTTAAACATTAGTCAGATCATAAAATGAAACAATCATATTTCAAAAAACTGACCAGCCAGCATGTTTTTCATTCAAGCCAAATCCTGTTTAAAAGGAAACCTCTTCCTGGCACAGATAACAATATGTAGGACTTGCCTTATAAACTGGAGATGTTGAAACTGCAAGAATGATAAAGCATTTCATGGGTGCCCTTTCATATTAACTGCACAAAGTTACAATAACAGGACCCTTCAAACCCAGGAGAAAACCAAGGAGACTAAACTACACAAAACAAGATGTATTTATGAGCAAAAACAACACAAAAGAGGAAAGGGTCTAAGAAGACAGTGCATACATAACAACAAACAAAAACCATTAATAAAATGCATTGCATTTGTCATGCTGACAGATGACATAAACATTAACACTGCTTTTACAAATCCCACGCCAAATGCCATATAACAGAGACGTTTGATTTCCATTTGTCATTCCAACAAGTGAAGCATCACAGATATTTGTAACATGCAATGTATTACTTCCAATGATTGAGTGCATCATCTGTTGGAATGAAAAATGCAATTAATTTTATTATTACATGCATTACAAAATACATTCCAATAGATGGTGTGCTGCAAGCGTTAACAATGAATTTTACATTGATTATTTAGATATCATCCCGTGGTAGATGGGTAGCACAGCTAGTCCAACAATAACTCAATTGTCCATTCTGTGTGCTTTACAGGCTTTGTTAAAAGCTGACCTTCATGTTAATTCTCTAGACTCAGAATAATATCAAGGAGTCAAATGACACCAAAAAGGTACCTTATTGAAATATAAGGCACATATGAGGAATTAGCAAAGGGTAATTATAAAAATACAACCCAGCAAACAAAACAGAAAACATGCATCCCTTTCAAGGATATCTTAACAGACACGTCTCTATCAGGTGGGGTGATTTGACCAGTTGCCCACTAACCAAAGTACTGAAAGTGCCGTCTTTTTCACTGCATGCCTCTTTCTTTCTTTCTCTGATTCTGACTCTTTGACTTTTACCTCACAAACCAGTAAAGCCTTTGCTTTAACCACTTCACCCAGCTCCAGACTCGAAGTATCTGTGTTTTTTGTTGCAATAAGGAGTCAGAAACATGATGAAAAATGACCTCGCTGAACCTCACTGGCCTGCCTGATTGAGGTTCATCCAAACCAGTCAGCTCCAACCACCATATATATGTAGGCGTCAGAGAAGAGAGTTCCAAAATATATCTCAAAAATAACTCAAAAGGGAGAGATACGATCAGACTCCAGCTTGTTGACACAATCATTAAATAGCAATGAATAGAAATATTGAAAAGAGCAGAAATAAGCAAATATAGTTTGCCTAAAAAGGCAATCCATAGCAAACAAGTTCTGAAACATTAATATAAAGGCAAATCCAAGAAAAGAACAAGAAAAACAATCTAATAAATCAGAAATAACAAGAAAAGCTATACACAGAACTGCCTCCTGTAACATTCAGTGAACCCCTGCTAGATCTCGTCTGACAGGCCTAAGAAAAGCGAGGGAGGACCCAGCAGCAGTGATGTCAGGGTGGCTCAGCCTCTTGAGGTTCTGTCCATAGAACAAATGGAATGGGCACAACCCTAAGGGAAAAGGACCTGATAAACAAATTATAAACAAAACTCACAGAAACAAAAAACATGAAAAAATAACAGTTCAAAAATAGCAAAAACAACAATAAAATAGAAAATAAACACAAATCAGGAGAAAAAACCCTACCTATAATACAACAAGTGAAAGGACTTTAAGGCCATGTCAGGGTTACTTCAAGCCAGCTTTTACATGGGGAAACAAAGATAGCACTCCCTCTAGTGGCTCCTTGCACCACTGCACCCTTGAGCTATCTGTTGTCCTTGTTTTGCAAAGCTACAGCAGAGTCTGGCCCCCAGAGGGGACCCACCCCCACAGATATTAAATTGAGCAGGAATGAATCAAGCCGTTCTAATCTGCACAGGGGGACCCTCTACCTGGCACACAAACAGTTTCTAATTTTATAACCGGATTTTGGCTTGCCCATCCAAATTTGCCATCATAGCTGTACATTAACTAACAGGATTAGCGTGTTCCCTCTCTTCCAATTTAAGGATACTTTCCTGGCCACCAGGTGTTAGGTGAAAAGCACTCACCTCCTGTCAGTCCTCCTGAACTCCCCCTGGAATATGCAGCCTTATCCCAGCATATCCAGATAATGGCCACATGATGCCATCTTTTGGACAGAAGGTCATGCAAACTCTACCAATCCTCCAAGCTTTCATTCACTATCTCTTTTCCTGGACTGGCACCTTTGTCTGATGTTCAAGCATGTGAGATTTAGGACTTAAGTGCCCCCTCTTGACCTTGTTCTACCATAATGACATGTGTCGGGCCTGTTTTGCTGATAATGTGGCAGTGTCTTTTCCCTGCATATGTGGTTTATAGCTTCACTATGCAAAATTGATATCCACCATGGCTCTGGTAACCTCTTTACATTTCGACCACCTCACAATTTGTAGGCTTCATAAAAGACACAGCACCTCACACGCTCTGCCTGAACCTTCTAGTTCTGTGTCTCCTGGGGAGCCCTGTGGCTGCAGGCTTTTGTTACAGTCAGTGAATCATTTTCTCTTTGCTGAATAAGCTCATCTTTTTATTTCTCCTATTGTTTTGCCTTCAGTAACAGAAAAGAGTAGCAAAAGTGTTAGTATTAAGTTAGTAAGTAAGTGTCTGTACTAACCCTTACTTTCTCTGCTGTTCTTTTTCCGGTTTTCTGTGGTGGCGACCTGTGCCACCACCACCTGATCAAAGCACCGTGATGTCCCTACATTGATGGATTGAAGGCCGGAAGACCATATGACCGTCATCATCAAGTTCTTCCATGTGAACCCTGAATACCATGAGGACTGATTGAGATCATTTATGTTAGGTAGAATGTCTAGAGGGGGCCGGGTGGTCTCATGGCCTGGAACCCCTGCAGATTTTTTTTTTCTCCAGCCATCAGGAGTTCTTTTTTGTGTTTTTTCTGTCCTCCCTGGCCATCAGACCTTAATTTTATTCTATGTGAATTAGTATTGCCTAATTTTATTTTTATATTTTGTCTTTCTTCTCTTTTTTCATCCTGTAAAGCACTTTGGGCTACATTATTTGTATGAAAATATAGTATATAAATAAATATTGTTGTTGTTGTATAGGTTTTATAATAAATTTAGAAATATTTTCACTTTTGCTATCTCTTTAAATGCTTAACTTTCTTTTGTTATTTTCCTATTAATTCAACTTTTTCTACTTCCTTCATTTGTTACAATTAATGACAAACAGAGCAGACATCTAAGCAAATGACACTGAATGAAAAAAGCCTGCAGACGGTCAACCCACTAGGGTGCTTATTGCAAAACAATTCATTAAATAACCACAACACCCGGAAAAGCAGGAATAAAAAAAGATTCATAATTATAATGATAAAAATCCTAAAAACTAAGATTAAAATACTAAATTATCTCCAAGTAACACCTGATGAAAGCTACCTTCATCTCACCTTCTTCGCCTTCTCTTGTTTTCATATCCTTTCAGTGTCATTTACCTTTTTGCAGATGTACACTGACAGAACCCAGCATGCATTAATGGATGCTAAATTCCAGTAAAAATATAGTAAACCCATTTTTGTAATTTCTTTCATTGATGTCAAGACCCCTTCCACACTACTATGTTTTCATTTAAAAATACAGATATTAACTGCATTAGCACAAGGGAGCCATTTATGAAAGTTAAGGGATGTACACTCAGGACACCAAGGGGGAACCCAACAAGCCCCAAGGTCCAGTGATGGTCAAACTCTGATGATACTGAGTGTATGCTGTTTGTGGTATAGTGGGTCTGTGGCTTCAAAAAAAAAAAAGGGCGGGGTTTTAAATCCGTATAGCTGTGTCGTTCTCCGTGGGCGCGATTGCACGACCGCGGGGAGTTAATGAGGTAGTTGGAGCGAGTCGCACATGCACGTGTGGGTGCGATCATTCTCAATTGCTTCATTGGCTTCCTGCGGTGTGTGATTAAGGTGCTGCAGCCATGGAGGCGCGGGGAGATGGGGCTATATATACAGGTCGACACCAGGAAAAGGGGATGTGGATAGATGGATCGAGGAGAGGAGGAAGAGAGAGAAATGAGGTTAAAGGACGGGAAAGAGCAGTCCTAGCAGGAGGATCTGGCCACCTGTAAGGAGGAGACAGCACGAGCTGGGGCCCCGCAAAGGAGCGTTAGGTTGTGGCACTCTAGGGGCTAGTTCGCCCCACTGAATGTTCTAATGCAGTGGGGTGAGCAAGGCAGGTGTCCTCCCGAGGGATCTGAGGAGCGACTGCGTGAGCGCAAAGGATGAAGGGAGGAGAGCCGACCTCAGACGGTCTGGCAGTGATGTCTTTAATGGAAGCAAAGACGGAGGTGGGCCGAAAGGAGCTCGTGGCTGTTGGGTCTCCGGCCGGCTGCGGGAGCAATGGGTGAGCAGGGGAGAATGAGAGACAGAGGTGGGCTGTGATCAGGAAGAGTGAGACTGCATTTTAACCTTGGATATTAATGGATTTATGTATTGATAATTGTTTTAATCCCCACTGAACACTTGGTTTTATGATTTATTTATTGAAACCAGATGCACTGCACTTTTTGTTTGGATACTTTTGTTTTTTGTTTAATAAAAGCACTTTGGCACTTTTTGGAAATATCCCCTGGCTTCATTAGAGAAGTGTCAGCTCATTTGTCAGCTCATCTCGGTGACATTACCGACGGTGTTGGATTCAGGGCTCCCAGTAAGGATGATGGGAGTATGGAGCGGACCTGCATCGTCACACTGTTACCCACTGGCTGCTGTTTATGAAAACAAAAGTGTGTATGCTCTGTAGACCAAGGGGGGCACACTCCTTAAAATCTGTGGTACATACACAAAGAAGACACATTTATGCTACTCAGGGGACACAAGCTCCAGACACCAAAAGGTGCCCCCACAAGTCATCGAAGTCTAATTATACTGCTAATTAGACTACCCACTATGGACAACAACAGGTGACATCCATCCACCCCACCTAGGGCTCCAAATGAGCTATGACTGGCACCAATCTGGTGTTTTCAACCTTTGAAAATGAAAACGTTTGAAAATGTTCTCCACAGTTGCATACTTCTGAAAAAAGCAGCCTCAGCATTGCAATGTGGAAGGGTGAAAACACAGATTTTTGAAAGCACAGACCCTAATCACACTCTGATTGGTTCATGCTTATTATGTGGCCATTCCCTGATTGGATCTTGCTCATGACAACATCTCATTCCCTGACTGGTCACCCTTCATGGAAGAAAACCTAATTCTAACATAGCGGACATACTTGTAATAGAGTTGCTTATCATAGTGCTTGTTGAGATGCTTTCCTGTATGCATCTTAATTGCATTTGCTACAGTTTGAATGCGGCATAAATACATTACAAAGGTAAATAATTTACTGGGGAAAAATAGCATTGTTATAAATCGTATGGCCAAAAAGGATTTTCCACTGATGCGTGCATACCCAGTTTAGGGGAATGTCTACATCATATGCATTTTCAGTTGTTTAATTGCTAGTTTTGATTAAAAATGGTGTTTTTAAATGAAACTGTAACGTGGATGTAGCCTAATCCATAGAGACTGGAAAATAATAAATTGCTTAGTAATGGTAGGAGTCCAATCAAAAGCAAAGCTGGTTTGAAATGAAAACCTGCAGCCAGAGGGGATTCCCAGGACTGAACTCGAGGGTCACTGATTTGAAGGATTCCAGAATCTCCATTGCAGACATCAACAAGAGCACAAGCAGTTACTGGGCACCACTGATTCCTTGCATACTTGGGGCCTCCATGAGACCCCTATGCTATTTCATTTATTGACTAATTTGTCTATATATTCTAAGACATTTTGGCCTAGTCTCTTAGTTAACTTTGCCGCAACTTCCTTCTGAAGATTTTCCTCTCAATCTAACGTAATTCAAAAAAAAAAAAAAGAAAACATTCCAGTCTCCTTCCTTTTTTAACATAACACATAAACAACACCCCGGTCTGTTCAAATGATATACCACACGCACGCAAGCATGGCAGCCGGGACTCTCCTGACAGGTTAGTGGCTGCGGCCCACACCCCTGATAAGTGCTCCGATGCGTGCCAGCACTTGCCAGGCTGAACTCCAGCACAGTGTAAGCTGATCGGCTGCATGCGGTTTGCAAATTCTGCTTTAGTCTCCTTTGGTTCTTTTGTCTTTTTTCTCGCCGGCGCATTGTGACATGAAGCGTGGGCTGAGGCCATGACGTGCCCTGACCATCTGGTGAGCAGTGGCCTAAAAAAGGCTGAAGGGGCACTTTACAGGACAAGATTTGTTGCATTTTAATTCTGTATTTAAACTAGTGCCCACGTTTATATTTCTGTGATTTTTAATTTTACAGGAAATTTAGATGTAACTTGAGGTGCACCATAATATTCAGAACATGTTGTCCATGACTGCTGATCATGCTGAATTTTCATAAACAGCATTACACCCTTCTTACTGCACATACTTTATTTTCCTAATGTAACACATCTTAATAAATCAAAACAACAAGTAAAAGAATTTCCATTGAGTTACATGAATACCAGGAGGGCCTTAATAGCAAGCCTTCACATCGGAACACATTAATCAAATATTCAGGACTCCACTAAGCCTGATTGACCGTCAACCACAAATCACCACTCAGTTGTGCAATTGAACAATCAGGAAGGAAAAGTATCTTTCTAATGATCCAGAACCTTGAAGTGCAATGGAAAATGATTTTATGTTGTCACACACGTGCGCATGGGAGGAAGCTAAAGGGCTTGAGTAAGGGCAGTTCCGAGTCATACCGAGATGTGGCAGAGTGCACTGACTCTTTTTCTCCCTTGCCTGCAGACCATTCACGGGTGATCCCACCTGGTCCTCTTGATGTCACTTCAGGGACCGAGCCAATGGAAGGAGACCTTGCCAGCTCCGGCCCCTGTGATGTCATGTCCGGGCTCGCACCAATGACAGAAGACCTTCATGAGCCCGACCCCTTTGACTTCACTTCCTGTCTTCCCCTTTAAAAGTCTCCACCTTTTCCCTGTTCCCTCAGTTCTGTTTTGGACTTGCTAAATTGATTTGCTCGACTATGCAGCCAGGAAATTAATTACAGGGGTGGCTGCCCCAAACCATTTCACGACTCTTATGTCTGGTTTTTGTGACAATGTGTACACTGTATGTATTAAAGTCTATACCTGGTAATAGACAGTGGGTGCCAATGAGCCCCAAAACCCCAGACACACCACACTAAATAGTCCCAGGTGTAAAATAAAGGTTTCTTATTGCAGAAAACACCTTCTTATGCTAACCAATTTCACAGCCTTTCAATGAACAGTCCTTCTTTTCCTCTTCCAGGTGAGCTTTGCCTTCTGCCTCCCGACTCTGACTCATTCTAGAAGGCTGGATGGCTCACTTTTATGTCAGTACTTCTGGTACTGGGACATAGCCCGATGGAAGCCCAGGGAGTCCTTCTCCCTGCAGTGCCCTCTGGTGGCACCCAAGGACCCCAACAGAGTTGTCCCTCCGGCTTATGATTCCCATAAAACCCTGTGGGTGTCCTTACTGGATCCACTGCCATCTATTGTGTGAATGTGAATTTCCCATTGGGATTAATAAAGTATCTATCTATCTATCTATCTATCTATCTATCTATCTATCTATCTATCTATCTATCTATCTATCTATCTATCTATCTATCTATCTATCTATCTATCTATCTATCTATCTATCTATCTATCTATCTATCTATCTATTGTACTTGAGGAGGAATTGCTCTTGATATCCCAGCTCCTCCCTACTGTCCACTAATAAATGGGATGTTGATTCTGCCCCATCCTGGCCACATTATGGCTCTTTCCATACGTTCCTTCCATTACGGTGTCCCCGCTGGGAAAGGATCCAGCACAGCATTCACAACCGTAAATAACAAATAAAATGTTTATCAGCTTTTGGGTTTTATAGTAACATTTTCTCTTTTGATCTTATGTTGTGTTAGATAGCAGTGACTTCACCTTTGTTAGCCGTGTCACCTTCCTCAACAAAATCAAAAGATCAGAGGTCTGCTTTTGTCTTCACAGATTTCAGAAATTTGAACTTAACCAAACTGAGCTTGGAAAAATGTCATTCAGCAGTGGTTGGTTGATACAGACAGTGTGGCGTTGATTTTCAGTGATCTGAAACATTCAATTAACATCAGACTCCTTGAATATCCCCAGCACTGCTTGGGCACTGTTCTTTGGGAAGCCATATGCAGAATGAAATACTCGGCGCTCTGTCAGTAGATCTGACCTGATTGAACTCAAATCTGGAACCAGAAATCAGTCCCTTGGAGGTGCACTCTCTCAGACATCGACAGTTTTATGATTCTTTGCTTTGTTACAATGGTCCTGAGTTGAAATTTAGTAAATGATGTGCGTTGTGAGTATCTGTTAATTTATAAATGTCTATTACACTTTGAAAGTGGGTAGGGGATGATTGGTCAACTAGAAAAGCTGGTGTTATAAACAAGGTGAATACATGCAGTTTGTGTATTGACATTACAGCTATCTTTCATGTAATTATAACTGTAAGCACAAAGGGGAGACATTGGGCCCCAAACTTTGGATACAATATCACCCAATACAACCCCAATTTTAAAGTAATAGATTTTTAATTTCACCAACCTCTTTTCCAGTCCACACAGCCTCTATTACCACAATTTTAATTAAATTAATGTCTTCCTCTCCTTCCACTGCTTCTGATGACTTTCGCTGCCTCCTCCCGACTCTGACTTTCCGAGGTGAGGCCGCGGGCTCCTTTTATAGTCAGAACCAAGGATGCTTTCAGTGTCACTGCACAGCCGATCAGGAGCAATTCTGGGTCACATGGAAGTCAGTGTTTCCCTCCCTTGGCAATGCCCATTCAGGCAGCACCCAAGGATCCCGACACAGTTCCCATAAAATCTTGTGGGTGTGCTAACAGGTTTGGGCATCGTCAGGGGGGCTTTGGTTGATAATCTGTTTCTCTTTCAAAAATTTCTAAATGCGTTTTGATGTGATTATGGAACTTAAAACATTATGACCACAGAAATAAAACTTTTGTCAATATTTTGCACATTGGAAGATTAGAGTCTGAACTGAACTCAATAGCAAACGTTTTTGTTTACATGGAAGTAAAACAATATTTGGCATTTTGCCTATCAGAATATCATCTTAACTACAATTATGAATCAGCTGTACATGGCAGGACAGCTATGGAGACCAGACATCAATCCACAAAGCTAACATTCCATCTCCATTTGTTCGCCTGCTTTTACAAGGTCAACAGTTAATCCTTTTTTAATGTATGTGGAGCCTTTTATTGTTTGCTCTAAGTTAACATGATACTGTACAAGTAAAATATGATTATGCTGCACTGAGTATGAGGACAGTAAAATGAACAGAACAGCGCATTAAAGCAGGAAGGTGCAAAGAGGAACACATTTTAATTAAATGAGCTGTCAGTCACTGGTTTATTTTTCTGAGGGGTGGAGGTTGAACAGACAAACTAGAACTGTAAACCTTAGGACTAACAAGAATTAATCAGTCAAACAAACTTGTATTTTGACGACACAAACTCAGAGAGATAGAAAAGGTTTGGGGATCCACCCCATATACTTGAAAAATAAGTGTGAAAAAACAGCAAAATGTCAGCACTGAGAGTAATCTTATCAGACTGATTCCAAAACATGACTGAGATAATACAACAGAAAATAGGCTTTATAGTGGGGAGGGAGGAAGGCGCATGTCTGTTAAGTTCCAACCAGTAGTGATGTCAAGAGTAGGACTGGATGGCCAGGCCGAAAGTGGCATCTGTGGAGGAGCAGGAAGTGCGTTTAGGCAGGTTTTCCTCCTCAGGATCTGTAGAGATAGGCAAAAAGGCGTTAGTGTATTCAGTCAACCCCTGGACCAGCGTGAGAACACATTTAGTCAGGCCCATTGACTGCCAACTATGCACACATGTGACAATATAATGAGGCAAAACAAAAGTCACACTCAAGGGAGAACTGAAGTTTGTCATCAAATCAGTATAATCTATAACCATGAAGAGGAGTCATCCAGAAATACTGTATGTCTAACTTAATCTGTTATCGTGATCTATGTACCTGATATTTTATATACATAATTATATATTATACTGTAATTTAATACAAGACTTGCTAGGCCACAAGTAGGAGGACCATTTTCCATGAAACTAATGTGTGACCAAGAGTTAAATGTCAGTGGCTTCTCCGAGTCTAATTGTTTTAAATGCAAACCGGTTTAGCGCATTCAAAGATGGTAGCTTAATAAAGCAGTAACTTGGAGACTGTAAAACCTTTGATCATTGTAAATGAAGGCTTAAATGGCAGGTGATCAGCAGGAAACAAACTCGCAAGGTGAACTGGGCTTAATGGAGGGCCGACCAGATGACTAAAAGTACGAGAACTAATGAGCAACCCCAACACAGCTCTTACACCCCTCAGACAGCCCCACCTAACAAAGCATTTTAGGATGGAAGGAGTGAAATAAATAGAGACACAAAAAGAACACAAAGGACAAGAAAAACAGAAAACTGCATCTGAGAGTAAACATGAAAAAGTCATCTTTTGAAAATCTGGAGAAGAAAGAATTGTCAGAAACTGGTAAAGGAACATCCACCTTTTTGCTTTCTTGCTGATCTTCCTGGTCAGTTTTCTGATGGTCATTAGGCCAAACTTATGTTTCCCAGTAATAAGCAACCGTTTTTTATGATGGATTCCCCAACCAGCTGAGTGAAGTCATTCTTCCAGCTTGTTCCTGAATCTTTCAAAAGTCTAACCCTATTTTTAACATCATAAGTAATAGTTGTACAAACCCTCTAAACGTAATCTTCTTAAACTAGAGGAGCACTGACCTTCATGTGAGGCCTTCTGTGATCCTTACTGACAGCAAACCTGCTTATCCAAATAGCATGGAGAGGTTTAATCAGAATCAGAATTCAGAATCCAAATCAGAATTCACTTTATTGGCCAGGTACACTAATGTGTGGTAGGAATTTGTCTTGATTGTCTTAATTGTAGTATTTGTATCCCTAGTCTCATTTAGTCAGTTAATAAAAATACAAATCACGACAATAACAGAGCTTTTTGACATATAAGTGTTAGGGTTAGGAGTAGGGTTAGTGTTACGTCAAAAATCAGCTTTCACTTTAGCACTGATTGTTTTGAAAATATACTGTAGTGCCAGCACTGATGGCCAAATTAATTCTTTGCTCATTACATGGCTCTGTTAAGGTGTCTCGCTTTCCTTTAAAGAACTGCTCACAGTTTAAATACTGTTTGCTGCATTGCAGGTTTGCCACTTTCTAGGTGCCCCTGCAGCTAGTGGTGAAGCTTCTCATTTGAGTAAAGGAATGCCAGCTCATACTGTCTGTGACTCATCCCTGGCTAACGTGACCTGACAGCGTTGTTACATAGCCACCCTCCAAAGTCCCTGTCCCCATTCTCTTCAATAACAAAGGGTGGTCTTCATTTATGCTGTGTTTGTGCAGGTGGTAAAAAAGCACATCAGCAGGGTTCTTGAGCACTGCATTGTCAAATGGCACAGTGAAGTGTTGAATGCTGTTCGAGTGCTGTGCAACTGAGGTGTTAAGTTAACAGGGGGCAAACCTGTGGATCACGAGCCGCATGTGGCTTTTTGCCAGCTCCAGTGTGGCGCCAGTGTTATCATTTGTTTCTAGGTCATCAACAGAGCTTGTGAGCAGAGTGAAGTGGGAGCGGAAAGGATTTTGGACAGAGCAGGAGTGAGTACAAAGAGGTATATTTGAAAAAAACCTTGAGCGTCACTTTATGTCTCGCTCCATCTCCCTTCACTTTTGCATACCGGAGTGGTACCAGACCCGCTCACATCTTTAAATAAATAATTTCAGCTTGAGTGTAGATTGGGCTGTTCAGTTATTTTGATGCCAGGCTACAGTTTAAGCTAAAATTAAAATACAATGCAGATTGTTTTGTTTTTTTGCAGCAAACAATGAGCAATTTCATTGAAGTGGGGAGCGAAAATGAACGTATGGTCTGCAGTGGCTGTGAGCAGGGGGAGCATTGCGCTCACTCCATTCTCATCACTCCGCTCTGCTCACATGTTCTGGTCATCAGAGTATTTTTTTACTGTTTATATTTCACATAAGTCAAAATGCATTTGAATATTTGACAATATTACCAAAAAAGTTGCCAGTATTTTTAATAAAAACTAATTTTTCATCATGTGACTGATAGAAAAGTCACATGCATATGCAGAAGTTTGTTAACTGAACTAGCTTGACTGAATCACCATGGCAGTGTCAGGAAAACATAAAGCTAAGCGCAAATATGAAGAGGTGCACAGGACATTCTTACTTGAATCGGAGGGATTGCATTTTTTTGTGGAATGAAATGGGACACCCTTCTGGTTACTTCCACATTTTAAAGCTTCAAACCTGGGGTGCCATTTCACCTCACTCCATGCTAACATGGCGCAGGTGTTCCCCAACAGCACTGAAATTTGCAAGCACAAAGTAGGCATGCTGAAACGTAATTCAGAGGAGCAGCTCAAGTGTTTTCGAAACATTTACAAAGCACTCAGAGACCATTAAATTGGCATCATATCAAGTGGCATTGAACATTGCTTGTGCTGGGAACCCATACAGCGAAGGAGAATTTGTGAAGACATACCACAAGGATATTGTTGTTGTCCACTCACCTGAAAATAACAACTTCAAGTGTGCTATGTTAGACTTGCAGCTGTCACGGGACAATATAGAAACGAGAATATCAGATATCAAGAACTTAATTGAAACACATATTGATCTTGAGTAATGCAAGTATCTTAGTGTTGCTTTTGATGAGTCCTGTGACATTCAAGATAAGCCACAGTTGGCAGTATTTGTATGTTTTGTGTCAGAAGACTGCACAATTAAGGAAGAGTTGCTTGACACTGATAGAATCCGTGGCGGCGACCTGAAAGAGAAACTCACGACTGGAGTTGAGAAAACAAATTTGCAGTTATCAAAACTAATAGCAATAGCTGCAAACGGTGCACCAGTTATCTTGGGATCTGCAAATAGACTGTGTAAAGCTGATAACTGTTTCCCAGATTTTTGGACATTTCACTGCATCATCCATCAAGAGAACCTGGTGACTAAAAAGATGAACTTGGACCAAGTCATGAAAACCTTAATTGACCCATTAACGAGTCGCTGTCAATTACAAGTGAGTAGGTGAACCTCCTTCTGTGGACCTGCAGATGCACCGGTCTCTTGGCTGTTTTACTTTAACTGAACTGACACTGCAAACAACATTACAGGTCCGGATCTCAGATTTAATTAAGATGTCCCCTCAATGGCTGCTGTATAACACCTCTATGGTCTGCCTCATCCTTGGCCTGCACAGTTTTACCACCAGGCTACGATGGTCCGGGTTAGCTCCATGGTCCTTGGCAGCTTCAACCTGGAACCACGGTTAATGAAACTGAGGATGAGCCAGGCAAATGAGGACACACACACACAGCAAGTATGAGGTAGCTGCAAGTGCTTAGTGCTTTTTTTAAAGCCAAACATTAATGTGTTCAAAGTGCAGTGATTTTCCAATAAAGAAATAATCTCAATAAGAACAGGTGATGTGTGGAGAGTACAAGTACAATTACAATATATAACAATAAATAGATCTTTAAAAACGACATTAAAATTCCATGGCAGGAATCTGTCCATTCGTTAAAACAAACACAAGCCACTGTGCATCTTTCTAAAATCCGACGTCTCTTCTGCTTACCCCTCATGTTACCCTACAGTCCAAGAAGACATCTTTCTAACAGGCATGGCCAAACCTTTAACTGGGCTCAGGTCCTCTCCACCACTCCACTTGCATCCACCAGGTACCAGCCTGAGCCTTGCTCTTTTGCCTCTGTATCCAGGAGCGCTAGCTCCCTTGTTGGAATGAGTTCTTTTTTAATTGCGGCATGTTACATAACCCAAAACTATACTGACATAATATAAAAAGGTGATACCCCTCCCTTAGTGATATGGAGGTAAGAAATCACATAGGAGAAATAATTTAGTTTTCTTTAATGACGGCTTACACTGCATAACATCCGAAGGAAGCCATGACAAGACCTTCGGGAGTGAGAGCCCGATGTGTAGAGTCTGTCATTTTCGTTGCTGCATTGGAAGGATTTTCCGGATCAGATGACGGTATCTCCCATCAGTCTGTCGACTTCAAAGGTGTACCGGGCAATGTTCCAAGGTTTTATACCCTTTCTTCATGTGCAGGACCCACTTAGGAGAATAATACAATTCCAAACAAGGCAAAAAGATGATACAATTTCATGCTGAGTTTGAAACACAAAAATAGTGCACGTTGCCCATTTCACAGTTGTCCCTGTCTTGTCTTCTAATGCTTGCCTAGCAGTTCAGCCCCTGTGCTAAATCTGGCTTTGTATTTGCTGTGCATGTGTGTGGAAAGAAAAGTAGATTTATTAAATATTTGTACAGAGCACAGTGACATATTAAACTTATGTTACATTCTCCCCCTGCCATTCCTCAGGCTTTCCTGGAGCAGTCGGTCACCCCCAAGTCACTCAGCAGGAGCAACCCTCACTCCTCTCTTGAGCGGCGGTCACACACTCCTCTCCTGGGAATCTCTTCATGGCTTCCTGCCTTCACTCCTCCTCACACTCCAGCTGCTTTATTCTGTGTTTACAAATACACACCACTAGACCTGCCTCATACAACTCACTTGGGGACAGAGGCAGCCCATCGACATGACCCAAGACCACACACCCTGGTCAAAGGGCTTTAGCAGTGCACTCTTAAAAATAAAGGTGCCAGAATGGTTCTTCAGACCGATGCTACTGGGGAACCCTTTTTGGTTCCCAAAAGACCCATCCACATGAAGGCTATAGAAAGAACTTTTATTTATTTAGGTCTGTAACAGCCTCCATAAAGTAAATAACCATGAAAAGATGGTAACACATTTTTGAAATACCAATGGATTTTGAAAGGACTTTCACTGTATACAATAACGCAAGTTAAGTCCAGGTTTTCTTAATTTATTACTGACCTGCTAAGTAGCCTACCATAGGCCTACATTAAAGATTGCGTTTGTTTTACATTATTAGGGCATTTTTCAAAGCCCAAAGAACCAACTTCATACCCCACAATGAAATGGAAGAATGGAAGAATCAAAGACTGAGGATGTGGGTTTGATTCCCACTACTGACACTGTGTGACCATAAGCAAGTCACTTGACATGTCTGTGCTCCAATTGGAAAACCAAAAAATATCCTAAATGTTGGCAGTTAGCAGTATTTGTACATTTTGTTTCAGAAGACTGGACAATTAAGGACAAGTTGCTTGATGTGGATAGGATCTGTGGCAGCGACCTGGAAAAGACACTCAAAAACTGTAATTGTGAAGGCAAATTTGCAGTTATCAAAACTAACAGCAATAGAAATGAAAGAATGGAAGAATTCAAAGACTGAGGATGTAGGTTTGAATCCTGCTACTGACACTGTGTGACCATGAGCAAGTCACTTGACCTGTCTGTGCTCCAAATGGAAAACCAAAAAGTACTCTCAATGTTGCAAGTAGCCATGGCATCAGCTAAATAAGTAAATGTAAATGGTGCTTAATCAAGTAGTTCTACGAGGAACCACACAAATGTGTCATTAAAGAACCATCATTTTTAAGAGTGTGGAGACCCTCATCTGAAGAGTTGCTTGAAGTGCCGTATCTGCGCCCCTTTTCTTAGCAGATATTTTATGGCCCGCCTCCTCAGTTAGCCCCACCCCTTCTGAACTCGTCTTTCTGAGGTCCAGGCCTAGGATGCGAAAATATTAATGGGCTTATATTTATGTAAATTTCTTTGAAATTATTCTGTTTTACTGTGCAGTATGTTTAACCTATTACTGCATTCGTGTATGTGTGTATCTGATACAGTCATATGAAAAAGTTTGGGAACCCCTCTAAGCCTGCATAATAATTTACTCAACTTTCAACAAAAAAGATAACAGTGGTATGTCTTTCATTTCCTAGGAACATCTGAGTACTGGGGTGTTTTCTGAACAAAGATTTTTAGTGAAGCAGTATTTAGTTGTATGAAATTAAATCAAATGTGAAAAACTGGCTGTGCAAAAATTTTGGTACCCATGTAATTTTGCTGATTTGAATGCATGCAACTGCTCAGTGCTGATTACTTATAACACCAAATTGGTTGGTTTAACTCGTTACGCCTTGAATTTCAAAAGACAGGTGTGTCCAATCATGAGAAAAGGTATTTAAGGTGGTCAATTGCAAGTTGTGCTTTCCTTTGACTCACCTCTGAAGAGTGACAGCATCTCAGAGGTTTACACTGTCAGTTTCAACTGTAAGGAATGTAATCACAAAATGGAAGGCCACAAGCACAGTTGCTGTTAAACCCAGCAGGTCTGGCAGGCCAAAAAATACAGGAGCGACAAATGGGCAGGATTGTGAGAATGGTTACAGACAACCCACAGATCACCTCCAAAGACCTGCATGAAGTCTTGCTGCAGATGGTGTATCTGTACATCGTTCTACAATTCAGTGCAATTTGCACAAAGAACATTTGTATGGCAGGGTGATGAGAAATGAGCCCTTTCTGCACTCACGCCACAAACAGAGTCGCTTGTTGTATGCAAATGCTCATTTAGACAAGCCAGATTCATTTTGGAACAAAGTGCTTTGGACTGATGAGACAAAAATTGAGTTATTTGGTCATAACAAAAAGCACTTTGCATGGCGGAAGAAGAACACTGCATTCCAAGAAAAACACCTGCTACCTACTGTCAAATTTGGTGGAAGTTCCATCATGCTGTGGGGTTGTGTGGCTAGTTCAGGGACTGGGGCCTTTTTAAAGTCGAGGGTCGGATGAATTCAACCCAATATCAATAAATTCTTCAGGATAATGTTGAAGCATCAGTCACAAAGTTGAAGTTACGCAGGGGTTGGATATTCCAACAAGACAATGACCCAAAACACAGTTCGAAATCTACAAAGGCATTCATGCAGAGGTAGAAGTACAATGTTCTGGAATGGCCATCACAGTCCCCTGACTTGAATATCATCGAAAATCTATGGGATGATTTGAAGCAGGCTGTCCATGCTAGGCAGCCATCACATTTAACTGAACTGGACAGATTTTGTATGAAAGAATGGTCAACAATACCTCCATCCAGAATCCAGACACCCATCAAAGGCTATAGGAGGCGTCTAGAGGCTGTTAGATTTGCAAAAGGAGGCTCAACTAAGTATTGATGTAATATCTCTGTTGGGGTGCCCAAATTTATGCACCTGTCTAATTTTGTTATGATGCATATTGCTTATTTTCTCTTATCCAATAAACTTAATGTCACTGCTGAAATACTACTGTTTCCATAAGGCATGTCATATTTGAATTTGAAAGCTTAGCCAAAGATAAACAAAAATCCAAAGAATTAAGAGGGATTCCCAAACTTTTTCATATGACTGTAATTTGAATATTACCTGTAAACTTGATACAGCACTGTGAGCCAGTCGTCAGTAAAGAGCATTATGTAAAAATAAACTGACCACAGACTACAGCTATCTACCTCTCTGACGTAGTTCCATTCACCCGACTCTACCTGTCCATTTGTTTGTTTTATCAAGTACCTTTTCTGTCTGTCACAGGGTGAACGTGTCGAACTATCTCAAGATAATGTATGTTTAAGGTGTGTTATCTATGATAACATGATTGTAGTGTTTGCATTTGAGTTGCAAGTGCTGTTATGAACTACATGAATCAAAGTGCAGCTGATCAATACGTCAGTGTGAAGTTGTTTTCAAATGATGACTACTACATCTTATCAGTCCTCACCGCTCACACGTACCTCTCGAGTGATCCAGCAGACAGCAGCACCTCCTTCGGCCACACACACCCACCCACACACGGCTCTGTTGCGGATAAACGCCAGCTCGCTCGCTTACTCGCCAGCCCGCCCGCTCCGTTTAATCACTAACCTGTTGCTACAAACACTCATTGAAGAGCAGCGCATCTCCTGGGACCGAATGGCTGAGGTCCGTTTGATTCCAGACTAATGTCTTTTTTTGATTCTTCCAATCACTGACAGTTTTTTCTTTCTTAAGAATTTCTTCTTCATCTCCTTTATTTATTTATACTTTTATTTATTACAGAACGAAGCGGAGCAAAGCAAAGCCGGTGAAGATGAAAAGGTAGCATGGGATCTAATTGGAGGGAGGGAGCTCTGCCTCAAGTATGAAGGTTCTGGCGACAGCAATGAAAAGAATGTAATAGAAGAAGCATTGGTATTTGGGGGGCATTTTATGCCGGACATCATTCACTTTTCATTCAGTTTCATACAGCGCCTTTCACAGTAAACAAAGTTGCAACTGCCATGTCGCAACTGTACCCGCATGACCGCTGCACTTTATAAAGCCATCAAGAATAATACCGCACAACAAAGTGATAAAAGACGGCTAATAATAGACTTGGAAATGTCTTTGTTATGTGTTTGAATTGTATGGTAATATAAGAACATTCTCAGATGACAAATACCAGTAAAATAAAATCACGTTAAGTGCATTTTTTTTAGTTTTTTTTTTTTTTTTTGGTGAAGTAATGATCGTTGCAGTGAAAAATGCATAGGATATTAAGATTACATAAAAAAGCAAGCTTGCACAGAAATATTTTTTTCGTCATAGTAATACCTCTTTAGAATTTAAGAGCCATTGATTTAAAAATGAATTGACGGAGCAGAATCTATAGAAAGGGGGTGGAGAAACGGATTCATCCGTAATTTCAAGCTGTGATTCCTCAGTTCACCATGATATGTTTGATGTTGTTGTATGTGAAAGGCACTATATAATATAAACATTGTGTATGGTTTCAAGGCAGAACGCTTCACCTAAAGTCTCAGAAGGTCGACACATAACACGGCCAGAATAGCGCAATTTTTAATCTTCCCTGCACTCTATGTCATTGGTGTCCGATGCTCCTGCCAGAGATATCTGCTCCTTGATACCCCGACACGAGCAAACCGTCTTTCTCCATTCCTTCGCCATTTAGGATCTCAGTCGGGAAGGCAATCCCAGGACATAAACCAGCACTCGAACGCGTTGCCGAAGAAAGCGAGTTTTTAAAATAGATGCGTACGGATGTGTGCGGAAAGCGATGGGTCCCGAGTGCCATTTTCGGTTGCCTCCTTACCTGCACGCGTTCTTGTCAATATGGCTAGGGCTTGTCGGGTGGTCAGAACGGATATCGTCAATCCTGGATACAAAGCAAGGAGACAGGCCTGGACAGGGAACTGATCCATCGCAAGGCAAACTCATGCGTAAACGGTCAATCTGGAATCGCCTAAGCAGCACTTCTTTGGAGATGAGGGAGTAAAACCTCCGCACCCGAAGATAACGCATGCGCACACTTGAGATACCTGCACACTCATCACGGAGAATGATCGGGTATGGAATTTGAACACAGAAGGTTAGAGGTGAGGCACGCCATGTAGCGCACTAATTACACTTGTCTGCAAAAAAACAAAAAAAAATAAAAATAAAAAAAGAAGTTTGTTGGCCCCAGTAAATAATTTTATACGTTCTTTATAGATCTGAGAATGCCGAATCTAAATCTGGCAAAACAGCTGCTCTGTCACATACAATTTTTGAGAGATGAACGTTTAAAACGAAGATATATTCCAGTCACACATGTGTGACACAGGTCAAGGGACATCATCTACAGTATGATTACCTCAGTTATTGCTTCTAAAAAAACACAGACCAGCAAATTCATTACTATCTACACAGTAGTTTCAGACTCTTTCACTTTCTGCATACTTTGTTACGTTGTAGGTTTAATTTTAAATTGATAAATTTGCATTTTTTGCCCATCAGTCTACACTCAATAACCAATAATGTGAAAGTAAAAACTGGTTTTCAGAAAGCGTTACAAATTTATAAAAAATCATATACTAAAATCTCTCATTCATTGAAGTATTCAGTCTGTTTGTTATGCCACTCCAAATTGGGGTCGGTGCAACCTGTTTGTTTTAATTCTCATTGAGATGAGTCTAGAACTTACTTGGAGTCCACCTGTGGCAATATGAATTATTGGACATTGTCTTTGGAGACAAAGTCAGAGAGGTGAGATTGTGTTGGTTTGGACATGTGCAGAGGAGAGATGCTGGGTATGTTGGGAAAATAGAGCTGCCAGGCAAGAGAAAAAGAGGAAGGCCTGAGAAGGTTTATGGATGTGGTGAGAGAGGACATGCAGGTGATGGGTGTAACAGAGCAAGATGGAGAGTACAGGAAGATATGGAAAAAGATGATCCACTGTGGCGACCCATAACGGGAGCAGCTGAAAGAAGAAGAAGGTTTAGAAAGACGCGCACATGTGTAGATATGGTCCCACAATTCACACTCCATGAGCACTATGTAGACCTTTGTAATAAAATTGTGATGAGGCATATAGCTCAGGCAAGGACGTACACCCACTTCTAAATCATTGAGTGTTCCCAGGAGCACAATGGCTTCAATAATTGTGAAATGGAAGGAGTTTGGAACTACACTCTTAATAATACTGATTCTTTAATGGCATTTTATGGTTCTTTGCTGGGTTGTGTGGTTGGTTCCTACAACTATTACTTGACAAAGCACCATTTCATTCTGGGAAGGGTTCTCTGAAAATGAACTTAGTTCTTTGTGCTTTGAAAAACACCTAATGTGTAGGAAAAAAATAAATCTTTAATGTATGGTAGGCTACCTAGCAGGACACTAACAGATTGAGAAAACCTGAACTTAGCATGTATTTGGGGAACAGGTGAAGAGCTTAGAGAAAAATGCAAGCTAGCTACACTTCCATTGTTACAAAAAATGAATAAAGCCGATATCGGTTAGACAGAAATTCACCAAATAAGAGTCTTCTTAAACACATTGAGGGACTCAGAAGTTCAAATAGAGGTGGGCAGCTTGTTCCACCAGCTAGGAGCTACACATAAAAAAGTCCAGATTGAGGTTTGATGTGATGCAGAGGTGGCATCACCAGACACCATTCATCAGCAGATTGGAGTGGCAGAGAAGGAGTAGAGGATCTCGTTGACCTACTTCCGGCTTCACCTCCGGGTGTGGCCCATTAGGCCAAGTAGCTCTCCCTGGCGGTGGCCACGGAGCCCAACAGGAATGAGTTCCGATGTTCCAAACTATTGGCCCCTATGCAACCTGGGGGGGGGGGGGGGTTCTGTCAACAAATGTTCCAGGGGACATAGCATGCATCCCATGACTGCTCCCCCAGATCCAGTGTCAAAGGGGCATCCCGACCGGGCATGGGTCCCGGCCATCTTCCACAGTCTATATACATGTAGGAGCTCAGCCATTGACTACGTGATTGACAAGCATCAAGGATTTGAAATTAATATGTGGTGTCACAGGGAGCCAATGCAGCAATCTGAAAAGAGAAGTGACACGTGCCCGCCTCGGCTGGTGGAGTACCAGCTGTGCTGCTGCTTATGGCTTGGTAGTACATGCTGGTCTTTCTGCTAACAGAGAGTTACAGTAGTTCAGATATGACAGGACCAAAGCCTGGACCACGAATTGTGCTGCGTACTTCATCAGATGTGATCTGCACTTGTGGATGTTATATGTTGGCAGAGTTCAAACATTAGAAGTTTTACACATTTTGATCATTCAAAATACACAGAGCATCTTAGAAGATTATAATTTTTTGATGAGAACAAACCACTGAGCCCAATAAATCTCAACAATCCCATCAAGAAAATTTTACAAAATTAAAATCAAGCTGAATTTTAATGGTTCCTACAGTCTACCATACTACTTGGTTATTTATTCCATGTGTCTATGCCTCTCTCAGTGAAGAAGATCATTTGTGTGAGCTCTAATTAACAAGTTTCTAACTGTGTTTCTGTGTCCTTGGTGAGCTCAGTCACAGTCCTCGATCCTCGACTAATTACTTTCATAATTTAAAATGCTTCAATCATGTCACCTCTTAATCCAGGGACAGTTGATCACATTCTTGGGGGGCTGCAGGTTTTTGTTCCAACCAGTATCCTAATTAGAAGACAGACCTAGCTGATAATGAGACGTGGTATTTAACTATACTGCATATTTGTGCTTACATTCAAGCTAGACAAATTTCAATTACGTTGAATATCATGGATCCTCACTCCTAAATGATAAAGGAGCCCTCAGCTATGCAGCTTACTTGCTTCCATTTACAATGGTGAATGTGCATCATGAAGTATCTGTGTTAATAAAATATCCATAAATAAATGAGAGAAAAACTGGAAGATTGTGAAGTGTAAGTTCCATCCCATAAAATAATGTTTACAGAAAAGGAAATTCTACAATATAATTTAAATATGTCTTGGACGAATGGAAGTGCTAACAAGCAATATAGCTGAATGGCAAGTTTCGTTATCAGCAAAGACTGTCTTCTAATTAGCAATCTAATTGAAAAGAAAACCTGCAGCTGGTCCACCAGGACCATGAGCGACAGTTCCCATCTTCATCAATTCCTTTAATCTTTTCTCATAGCTCATACCTTTTTTTACCAGCATCAACTTAGTTGATGTCCTCTGGACTTTTCTAGCCCTTCTAGATCTTTTTTGTAGCCTGGAGACCAAAACAGCACACAATACTCCAGGTGAGTCCTAACCATTGTGTTATATAACTTAAGTATAACCTCCTGTGACTTGTACCCCATAATATAGTGATATATAATAACATTTTATTAGCGACTGACGGACAGTCTGTCTCATCATATCCATCTTTATTAGAAAATGGGTGCATTGGGCAGATCGGGGCATTTAAGAAGAGATAGTGGAGTAATCCATTCATCATCTCTATCCACTTTTTTTAAATTCAGAGGTGCATGAAGTCAAGCCTATCTTGGTAACATCTGGGACAAGACAGAAATCAGCTCTCGATGAGGAACCAGTCCATAGATGACTAATCCCTCTATAACATTCTTATAGCCTGCTTTCAATTCACTCTTATGAAACAGAGAAACAAGAAGTAGAATTTAGATTGGAAACCACAAATCCCAATCTTAGAGTTTGGTGGCCTTCAGCTGATTGACATGCTAGTCCTATGCATTTAGTTTTATTGAGTACAACCTGTGGTGAGCACAAAATACAAGAATATGAGAAACAAAAATAAAAGATGTGGTTGGAGGACAGTCAGGAGTCAAAACTGAGAATACAGTCAAGAACAGGCAACCAAAACCAGAAGGGCAAAAAGAACTCAAAGGTCAAATACAAAATAAAGTAGTAACCAAAACAGACACATCTGCCACTAGGGTCTATTTGAAAATAAAGCTAACTATTGCTAAGAAGTTTTGAAAGTTTGCTGTATCCACTGTGGCATAATGCACAGTATGATCACCATCATTATTATATTGTTAATTTCCATGAGTGCATTTTGTGATGACTCCAAACAGAATTGCTTAAATAAAAAAAAACAAGATAGTAATGAAATTTAGCTTTCTCAGATCCATTTAATATGTAAAATAAATGCCAGAATTAGAATGTTCACATTTCAAAACCCAATAATACACAAAAACATATGTATAAAAACATGTAATATTACAAGTTCTATCTGGTGCATGGGTGTAGTGTAAGCTGTGGCCACGAGGAGGCGATGACATGTGTTTTAATGGGTTTTTTGTTTTGTGTTTATTTCCTGTTTGTTTTGATCCTGTGAGTGTGTTTCTGTTTGTTCATGTTTCCCAAAGTTTTGTTGTGTTTATGTGTGAAAGTCTTTGTTTCCTTCTAAAGTCTTTATTTGCATAGTTTGTCCCCTCCCTGTTTGTCTTTGCTTGCTCGAGTCTGTGTGTTATTTACAGTTTCAGTGTTATGTCTCAGTCAGAGAATGCAAATTCATGTTTTGTGACACCTTTTTTTAATAAATATTAATTGTATTATATATATATAAATATATATATATATATATATATATATATATATATATATATATATATATATATATATATATATATATATATATATATAGTATTGATTGTGTTCATCTTTCAATAAACTGGTCATGTTTATTGTATGTTGTGGGTGGTCTCCCAAGACGTGAGGCCATCTGCCAATCTCCACCGGGAATTGCCTTCCAGCTATAAATTACGAAGGACCCCAACAGTTCCTGATGATTTGGTTCAAATGCACTAGTGTGTTTTATAGTTTGTTTTCTACTGTACTTTATGATTTATTGTATTGTCTTGATCTTATTGCTCTTTCTTTTGACCACTGTATTGGTACTTTGTTTGCTTTTGGATTTGCCCTTAATAGGCACTGTATGCCTTTTGTGCTCTTTGGAGCTCCATAGCATTACAGAAAATTGTTTTGTGAAGAATAACTATTTTTATATATAAAGATTCTGTGTTTGTCTTTGTTACTAGCCAGGTTTGACAGTTTCAATCTCTAATGGGCATTTTGGGACTGTGTGCTTTGGAACTGCTTAGTGCTAGGACTCTCAGTTCATGACATTTAGGTGTCCTGTTGGTTTCTGTTAATGTTCACTCACATGTGTATTGTCACTTGTGGCTTTATGTTCATGACTGCTGTTGTCACTCTATCTTGTTTGTTCTGTGTGTTGGCTCATGCCATCTTATCACATTTATGTATTTTTATTCAGACCAAGAATGGCTGCCTGTAGTGAGAAGATTTGAGAAGAATGTCACTAACTGAATGCTATTCTCACTTGCAGCACTTACTAGCAATAGCAAGGAAGGTGTCCCTCCTCTCCCTGGTCATCCGCACCTTCACCAGTATTGCTAAAGAGTCCCTGGGGTTCAGCTACTGGGCAGATTTGGGGCCTGGACTGCACCCTGAATATCAGGATGAACAGGTAAGTAACTCTGGGCACCCGGAGAGGTGGTCAGGACGTGGTCTCTTATTATTCTTCTTAATGGCAGCAAGGACCACAGTAAACTTCACTACGTCAGGTGGAATGCAACATAAAGATCAAATATTTTTTACTGCACAACTGCTAATAATTAGTCAGTTCTTTTAGGTTTGGATTTATAAAGTAGCCAGAAAGGAAGGAATTAAGTCACCATTAACAAAATGGTTACCATTAAAAGAAAGTAATCTGAATTATGTTCAGTTAGCAACAACTATAAAGCAGGGAGCAATCCTACATTTACTTGCAGTTTTGACACTTAAGTACACTTAATATCAGATACTTTAATACTTTTACCTGAGTAGTTTTCTCATGGGTAAATTTTACTTTTGCTTGAGTCACTTTCTGGAAAAGTATCTCTACTTTTACTCAGGTACAGGTTATATAACCCTTAATTTTGACAGAATGTCAAGTAAAAAGCAGGCAATTAAAATCAAAATTGTTTCTCGAGCGCTTTCTGTTTTTCTTTGTAGAATTACATTTTATCTTTATTCTGCAGCAGAGACTCACTGTTGCAGGACTACATTCTTTCACATTTGAAATAAAAACCAATGAATTATTTAGTTATTACTCTCTTTTAGGTATTTTTCACTGCATGTTAAAGTCCTCTTGACCTGCAGTTTTGACAGTTAAACCACTTTGTAGGATAAGACACTTTATAAAGTATGCAAACTCAGTTTGTTATTTAGTCATTTTTAGTTTTTAGTTTAATTAGTTTGACTCCAGCTTGACTCTGGGCTATCATAACTGCTTTTGTTGGAACTCATACAAGGCGACATGATCAATATTTTGGTTTGTCTTTAGAAATCAGCACCCAGTGCTAGATGTCAGCTTTTTCCATGATTGTTCCATGTCTTGTACCAAATGCCTGGATAGGTGCCCCTCAATGGCCATTGGGTAAATCAGGATTCAGGATACTATATTATATAAAAGTCCATATGAACACCATAAAGAAATTCAGTGAACACTGTAGTCTTGTGCTCATTCGGGGTCCCAGTGTAGCTCCCTTGGCATTGATGGAGCCAACCTGAGTTTCTTTGAATATATTTAGTCTACTTAGTTGCAGCACTTTATCTTAATCCTTATTTCTCTTTTTTCTTTTCTCTAAACTTGATTGTACTATGAACTTACAATGTAAATATTTACTGGCACTAATGTTCTATTCACTGCTTATACCTATATTCAGTTTAAGTCATAAACACACAACTGCTTAAGGATATGTTTAAATATATGAACTATTATTCACAAATATTTAAATACATACACATCAATAACACCTATATTCACAATTATACATTTTATATGTATAGATAATATATATATACATATACAGTGGAGCCTCGGTTCACGAACGTCTCGGCACACGTACAACTCGGTTTACGACCAAAAAGTTCGCCAAACTTTTGCCTCGGTTCACGACCAAACACTCGGTATACGAACAAGCCAGGTTCCCTTTCGGTTTGTTGATGTTCATTCTCTCCCTGTGCATTTCCTGTGCAGCGAGTGAGAGAGAGCGCGCGCGCGCACGCACACACACACACACAGAGAGGCAGCGCAAGAGACAGAGGGCTGTACACACACACACAGGAGCACGCGCGAGAGAGGCGTGTGCGCACACACAGGAGCGCTCTAGACAGACACACTGTGAGCTGCAAAGCTGATCGCACCCCCAGAGAATACAGACGCCCCTGGGAAAACCCCTAAGAAACATGGACAGACTACCTTCACATTCCTCCTTTCCCTTCTTGCCGGCTCTGTCGCGTAATATGCCTGCTCCACCTTCTTAAAAAGCCTGCACGGGCTTCTTTCAGTTTGTTAAATTGGTTGCTTGCTTCTCCTTCTTTCTCTCTCAGACAATCTGTGCTCCTGGCGGAGCTGTCATCTCTGACTTGTCATGGAGCACGTTTAAACTGTTGAAAAGAGACAAATGTTTGTTTGCAGAGCTTTGAATAAAGTTCCTTTTTTTCTACAACCTCCTGTGTCTCTGTGCAAATCTGTGACCCAAGCGTGACAACACACACAGGCGCTCCAGGCTCGCAAAAGAGAGACGCATGCACACACAGGCGGGGGAGAGAGAGGCCCGCGCACACACACAGGTGCTCCAGGCTCGCAAAAGAGAGACGCACGCACACACACACAGAGCGATTGAGGGACGCATAAGTTAGAGAAGGCTTGTTTATGTTTTCAGTTCTGTTTCCAGTGATCGGTTCGTAGCCTGCATTGTTGCAATGTTACTTTTCTTGGTGGTTTATTAAATTACGGATTTTTCAAATGTTCCTTTTTTCCCCTGTGCTTAAAACTCATTAAAAAAAGTGTTTTTAGCGAGAGCGGTTCCTAGCACTATAGCGCGAACTATTGCAGTGTTAGTTTTCTCTATTGTTAAAGGTTTTCTCAGTGTTATTCAATGTTTTTACATTTAGTTTACCATTACGCTGTGCATTCTATGGTATAATTAACTATATTTGTGCTTAAAAACTAAAAAAATGTATATATTTACATACAGTTTCTACGGTCTGGAACGGATTAATTGTATTTACATACAATCCTATGGGAGAAATTGCTTCGGTTCACGACCAACTCGGTTTACGACCAGAGTTTTGGAACGAATTATGGTCGTGAACCGAGGTTCCACTGTATATATTATATACAGTAAAATGATATATATATATACATATGAATGTGTGTACCAAATACCATATTTATTTATTTATTTATATATGTATATATTTATATATGTATACAGTATATACAGTAAATATATATATATATATATATATATATATATACATACACACACATATACAAACATATATCAATAACACATACACAGTTATATATGCTGTGTCTTTGACACATACAAATGTAATTTGGAAATATTAGATTAATAAATTATATTTATTACATGGAAACAATGTCCTTGTTTGAAAGCTCAGTTAAAAATCAGTAAATAAATCCCATTTTTCACTAATGCTGGAAAAAAGAAAAATTAAATGGAAAGGGTACAAAAAATAAAACATTGCTGGCCTGGTTGACGCTTGTGTGTCGTGCAGCCAAAACAAGCGGCTCCTCCACCTCTGTTGATCACACAGGCAACTCCACTCCACTGTCCAAATTGGAGATAAGATGAACCATACAGCCAGCGTTGTGTTAATGACATTCTCAGCTCCAGTTGACAATCAGCTGCAGGTAAGCTTGACGCTCCTCTCAACTCCAATTTTCACCTAGTTTGTCCAGCCTCAAAGAGAAAGCACTTGCACTCTTCGCTGAGTTGGCTCACTCAGTGCAGTCCTTGGAAACAGACATGACACACTGTAGTGTATAAAACTAGTTAGCTTTACGTTGGAATACGCTACTTACTAAATCAAGGATGAGTCTGTGGTTGAAGATCACAACAAAAAAAATCAAATTCACTCTCCTGTAACTTGACTTTAGTTATCTGGTTGACAACTTAACCATTCCTCACATAGCTTCTACATGCCTGTGCTACCCATCTAGAAACTTCTTTTCTTTTCTACGTCCCTTTCCTTGTATCTTCCTTCTTTTCTCCTTCCCATATGCCTTTCCTCTACAACATTTGACCTGCTCTATCATTACCTGCCATACAGGTAAGTTAAATACATTAAAATAAATAAAAACTTTTACTTTTAACATTGGAACATTTTAAATACTGTTACATAACATTTTTTCAAGTTTCATAAGAATATAAACTATTATTATGTATTTACAATTATAACAAATACATTGCGATTATTACCTCAGATCTCCATTTTTAAAGGGCTGCACCACGCTAACGTGGCGTTTGAAGAGATGCCACACCACAAGCTGTTCTCTCCTGAAACCAGGTAGTCACTTCTAAGAAGAACCACTGAGCTGGTGGTAGTTACGAGTGGCTATGGCACACAACTGATTACAGTCCACAATGACTAGGACAGCGTTTCTCAACCTTTAAGTATTTGCGACCAGAGTTTTCATAACAGTTTTAATTGCGCCCCACTAATGTTTTTTTGAAAGGAGCCCACTAATACCAATTTGGTCTTTTTTAATTAATGATATATAGATGCATATTTTATTATACCTACTTATCTTTTATCGACATTTATCTAACTCTATATTTATTTTTCTAGTATCAGAATGTAGTTTAAGTTAATTTGTTTTGGTTTCAATAGATGTATTTTTCATATTTTCAGTTCTTGTTTTCTTTTTTTCACATCTTCACGCCCCCCCCTTTTTGTTACTTCACTCCCCCCTATGGGGGCCCGCCCCACAGTTTGAGAACCACTGGACTAGGAATTCAGCTTATGGTAGATTTACAAAATATTCTGACTCCTTCACTTTCTTCACATTTTGTCCTGTTGCAGTCTTGTGTTAAAATCAGTAAAATTTTATTTTTTTTGCATCATCAAGCAACAATCAACATATGAGAATGACAAAGCAAAAACAGGAATTTAGAAATTTTGTCAACTTTTATTAAAAATAAAAAACTAAAATATACAGCAGCCAAATGTGAAAAAATGAAGGGGTCTGAATACTTCCTGAATCCACTATAAGAGAGGGCATCGATAATTGTGGAAATCTGTGACAATGAGATCTACATGTAGCCTCATTATGGAGTGACAAGCTGCAGCTTACTGCACAGTTTCCTCAAAAGTCTGCTAAATTAACCGATCATCACAATAGGGCGTCCCACCTCTCTTGTCAGTTATTATTGTCACTACATCACTTACACTTTAAAGGAAATCCACATTTGTTAGATATGCATTAATTTTAGATTTGGATTTTTTTTTTAATTCCAGCCAGAGAAAACCAGAAAAAAGTCTCGCCGAGATCAGGCACCCACTTTCGATGCCAGCACTTTCAAAAGCCAGTATGAGGTACCCTTAGTCTCCTGTCCATCTGACGTCCTCTTTTCCACCTGCCCTGTTCCTCCTCCCTGACATCCCAGCTAAAAATTGTCTCACCATATTTCTCAGTTCCGTTTCCCTGCCCGAGCCATTCAGGTGGCTCTGTGGCCCCCTGAGTGGAGAAGTGAAGAGGATGTGAAGCTCCTGAGGAGTACTTTGAGGGGGATGCCCAGTTTCCGCCGTTACTCCCAGCACATGCAGTTCATGCTTGCCCGAGTCGTGCGTTATGAGAGGTAAGAAATGTGTGTGTTGTGATGATAATCTTTGTTTGCCCTTTTGGGTTCCTAAAGGGTAGCCATCTCTCCCTCTCTACTGTTCCCAGCTACTCTACTTATAGAACATTTGTGCCCTTATAACAAGAGTCTGAGTCCAAAGGCACTGGTGTACACTGGAGTGGGGGTGGCAGACATTCACTTAATCACGTGGCAATTGTCAAGCCCTCTAGGCTACAGCAAGAAGGGTTGAATACCAATTCAAAGCAAGAGAAAGTGATGCACATTCAGTTATGACTTACAGTCTCTGCATGGCACATTTAGTAGAAATCTAGATATTAACAATTAGTCTATGCTAATGTCAGTCCTATTGATGTTAGGTCAGGTTGGGTTGGGGAGCATGCACTGGTACAGCATGTTGCCGCACCCACCATATGAAGAAACAGCTTGGGATCCTGGTTGGCAATCCCACAGGCAGACCTGCAGTCCAGTCCAGTTTAAGATGGGTGCGCAGGCCATGGTACCAGAGATGCTGATGTTACTCCTGTAACAACTTTCATGTCCATTCTTGACCTCACGCATTGCCATTGGCACCCAAGTTGCTGTGCCATTACTGTAAATTCTTATTTAAATGCTATAAACTAGATCATGTGTTATGAATTCTGCCCTTCAACTCTTACCTTACAGGTCTGTGGTGGAGCCTGAGCAGACTGGCACCTACCAGCCATGGGAAACCTTATTATCTCCTTCTTTATGTGTTGTACTTTTTCAGATTTGGACGAGGCAGAGTGATCGTCAGGAAGGGACACTGTGGGAACAGTTTCTACTTTGTGTTCTCCGGTCAAATCGCAGTTACCCAGGATCAAGATGGTAGCAGTGCCTTCCTGGACCCTGAGCCCATTCTCATGAGGAAGGGGGCAAGCTTTGGCGTGAGTGGGGAGGAAGACAAGAGGGGGCAGTCATGGGGAAAGAGCTTTGAAAGTGGCACAGTGGAAACAGAGGCAAAGAAAGGCTGGTGAAGCAGTAGGATTAATGGTTGGATTGCTCTAATTGGTAAAAAGTAAGAACTAAATATGGGTGGAGACCAGGAGGGCGAACATTAAGATAAAGTGTTTATGAAAATAAGAATTGAAAACAGTAACTTGGGTAAGAGAAGAAGGAGAAGAAGGAGCAATGTCTACACCTGGTGTGAAAAATGTTGAAGGTGTAGGAAAAGAGAGCTTTGGGACAAGTAAGGAGGACCCTTGTGACTTAGTAGAGGTCTTGGATGCATGGTGGACCTGCAATTATTAGCTTATTCTTCCTTACAGGAAGTGGCACTGCTGAAGGGTTTGAGGAGGAATGCAACGATTGTCTGCATGGAGGAGACTGAGTTGTTGGTGGTGGATAAAGAAGACTTCTTCAGCCACCAGTTGGACCAGAAGTTGCACTCAGAATTTCTGCACCGATACAGCTTCTTCAGGTGGGTATGTCAGTGTGTTCCTTTAGTGGTATGACACAGAGGCCCCTGTTGCCTTCGTTTCTCTGTATGAGGACAACAGGGATAAAAAAGCTGGAAAGACTTTAAACCTACAGGTGTCCCAAGTGCTCTTGTCTCCATGAGTTTCATACATGTTATGGTCTAAGAAAGTGAAGCTTGGAGTCTTCATCTTATAGGTAGATTTCAGTTCTGCTTTTTATTTGCATTTGCACCAGTGAACAGGCAAAGGATAAATAAGTACCTGGAAAAAATGAAAAAGGGCTTCTCCATCCAGCCATACTCTAACTTGCTTATCTAGTTCAGAAGGCCGGTCCAAGGCTGAAGCTCCTAAGTAGTTTTAAATATAAAGGATAAGCTCATAGTTTTCAAGTCAAAGTTATTTCTTCATAATTATGGTATTTATATTAATTTTCCACATGAAATTGTGCTCTATATTGAAATCATTTTCTAGTACATTTTTAAAAATACCTAACCTAATTCTGTCATTTTAGAATGGTGGTAATTGGACCAAGCCCATAATACCCATATCATGAGGTACTTGTAACTTGTGATCTGAAACCCCCTCTGACAGCATTGGGTCTAAGACAGAAGCCAGCTGTGGATGGCAATCCAGCCCATCACAGAGCACAGTCACACTTTAGAGTGTTCAATTAACCTAACATGTGTAATAAGGAATTGGAAAGAAAAATGGACTACCTAGGAAAAGTTCTGGAAAACACTGAGAAAATATGGAAACTGACCAGGCCAGGTTTCAAAATCAAGACTTTGGAGTTGTGAAACATCAGCACTAACCACAGTCTAGCAGTGCTGCACATGAGCCATTAACATCTGGCCTGAGAATACTTTTGGAAAACATTGTTGTAAAATTAGCCAGTGCTTTAGAGGAGAGGTTATTTCTGCTGTCTTATAACTCCCGGGATCTGCTCTCCATTTCTAGGTTATTTGCTGTTCAGTGTTCCTTGTGGCTATGTGGGCTTTCCTGTGGCTACTCAAGTTTTGTTTCAAATACCAAAGACATGCATGAAGACATGAATTGTTCATTATGAGTGATGGAGGATGTGTGTGTGTGTAACTCATAATGGATTAGTATTTTATGCAGGATTGGTTCCTATCTTGTACCTAATGCATCCAAGAAAGGCTACAGCTTCACACATCCCTTCACCACAACAAAAAAACAGCTTCAATGGATTGATGGAATTTGTGCAAATTTCCTAATTCTTTCTTTGTAAAAAGCTTCAATAATTCACACAGGACAACAAAGATTTTGGTAGCTGAATTCTTTTGGATGTATCTTACAGGTTCTGGCCTGCTTATCACAAAAATTACCTTAACATTTTCCTATCACATACCATTTTATTGCAGTCACTTATTTTTATGATTTAATCTCATGCTGTATTTGACTTGTACAGCTCAACAACCACAATTTGAACATCTGTAGTGACTTAAAAGTAGTGACCCTGATACTGAGAATTTAGCTCTGATATCCCAAGTCCTGTTGATTCATTTGCGAATGGGACAGCCGTGCTAAATAATCTCAATACATTAAACCAAACAGGCAACACCATAAAGGTAGAAGTGTGGCGCCTAAATAGCTTGTATAACATAAACCACATGTCAACCCAAGAAATCTATTTTTGCCTCATCTTCGAATAAAAGTTGTACTGACGAAAGAGTTCATGAAAGCAATGAACAAGGAAAGTGAAGGAGTTTGGAATTTGAGACAGATGTTCCTATGAATGACCGATGCAGAGATTAAGGAAATCATTTTTGTTGGACCACAAATCAGGCACGTCAGGTTCAAAGATCTGCTGGTGAGAAGCAGGAATCGCATGGAAGACATTCAAGGATGTTGTTGAGAATTTTCTTGGCAATTACAGAGCACCACGCTATGTCCAGCTGCTTGACAACATGCTTCAGCCATCCAAAACCGTAAAGTGGAACATGTCCCTAAAATCCATCTTCTGCTTTCACAGTTGTACTTCTTTCCTGCTAATCATGGTGCAGTCAGTGACAAACATGGTGAAGGATTTCATCAGGACATTGCAACATTGAATAAAGCGGTATCAGGGCAAGTGGAATCCATCTGTGCATTTAAGACTTAAGCCAGGAAGCACTTCTTTACATTTAGAGTTGACCAAGACATGAAGTTGAAGCAGAATCCTGGAGAACCTTTAAGAAGAATCTGGATGAGACATTGGGACAGGGGCAGTTTAGCTATTAGCTAAACAATGGGTTTGATGGACTGAATGGTCTCCTCTCGTTTGTCAAATTTCGTATGTTTTTATGTTCTTTTATCAGTGGTGACCGACTATTGTAGGACACTGAAACATCCATCCATCCATCCATTTTCCAACCCGCTGAATCCGAACAAAGGGTCACGGGGGTCTGCTGGAGCCAATCCCAGCCAACACAGGGCACAAGGCAGGAGCCAATCCTGGGCAGGGTGCCAACCCACCACAGGGACACACACAAACACACCCACACACCAAGCACACACTAGGGCCAATTTAGAATCGCCAATCCACCTAACCTGCATGTCTTTGGACTGTGGGAGGAAACCCACCCAGACACGGGGAGAACATTCAAACTCCATGCAGGGAGATAACCTGGGAAGCGAACCCAGGTCACCCAACTGCAAGGCAGCAGCGCTACCCACTGCGCTACCATGCCGCCCTGGACACTGGAACAAGAAGTGTCAAATGCTGGGTACAAAAGAGAATCAGCAGCATGACATTTTTAGCTCAGTCAAACTAATGTAGTGTGTCAGTATCATTAAGTGATTAAACACACTCAATAGAAATTAAAGTTCACGTCATGTTTCTCCAAATTCCTACGCAAATCAATCAATCTGAAATTATATTTTTGTTCAGCTTGACGCTGTATATCATAGTCACTAAATATTTTCAGGAAGCAAGACTAATAAACAAATGGCTGGACAATAAGCTGGAAAAAGTCGTCACCCAAGCAGCACTTATCTGTATTCTGAGTTGTGAATGTTATCAAATTGTATGGCCTACTTTGTGTTTTTATTTTTTTTTTGGAAGGTCTTTGAGTCTTTTCTCCAGCTGGTCAGACAAGAACCTTGAGATGCTGGCTGACCATTGCAAAGCAGAAGAGTTCAACCATGGACAGATCATTGTGAAAGACAGCAGTGAGACCCGCAACATTGTTTTTGTTACAAAGGTAATAGTGACTTTGAATAGTCTTAGAAATTAGGAAGCACGGTTGAGTAATTATGAAATTCCCTGTATACCATTGTACTGTATGTATTATACTTTACATTACTGAATGACTTATTCTCCAGTCAGAGGCCTGCTGGGTTCTTCTTTCCTGGAGGTCCACTGGGTGTTGATTATTTCTGAAATCAAATTTTGGAAAATTAGTATGTACACTCACTGAGTAAATTATTAGGAACACTATACTAATACTGGTTAGGGCCTCCATTTGCTTTAAAAACAGCCTTAATGGCATGGATTCCACAAAACATTGGAATCAGTCCTTTGAGATTCTGGTTCATGTTGACATGACTGCATCTTACGGTTTCTGCAGATTTATCAGTTGTACATTTATGCTGCGAATCTCCAGTTCTCCCACATCCCAAAGGTTTTCTATTGGATTCAGGTCTGATGACTGGAAAGTCCACTGAAGATCACTGAACTCATTGGCACGTTCATGAAACCAGTTTGAGATGAATTCTGCTTTGTGACAAGCTGGTAGTAGCTATTAGAAGATGGATCAATAAATGAAGGGATGCACGTGGTTAGCAACAATATTGAAATAACCATGGCATTCAAGTGTGCAAAGAAAACATTCCCCACATCATTACATCATTACATCATTACAATATCACCAGCATAAACTGCTGACATAAGGTGGGTTGGATGCTCAGATTCATGTTGTTGGCACACTGCCATCCATATGCCTCCGCTCAAATTAAGATTCACCAGACCAGGCTACGCTTTTCCCATCTTCAACTGTCCAGTTTTTGGTTGACAGCAGTGGTTGTAGCTCATCAAGGTTTGACGTGTTGTGCATTCTGAGATACTTTCTGCTCACCACAGTTGCAGAGTGTGGTTAACTGAGCTACCATAGCCTTTCTGTCAGCTCAAACTAGTCTGGTCATTCTCCTCTGACCTCGTTCATCAATGAGATATTTCAGTCCACAGTACTGCTGCTCACTGGATGTTTTTATTTCTTGTTTTCACAGCTTTTTGAGTAATCTCTGGTGAGTGTTGTGTATGAAAATTCCAAGAGATCAGCAGTTACAGAAATACTCAAACCAGTCCATCTGGCACCAACAATCATTCCACAATCAAAATCAGAGACATTATAATTTTTCCCCATTTTGGTGTTTGATGTGAACATTAGCTGAAGCTCATGACCTGAATATGCATAATCTTATCCATTGTGCTGCTGCCACATGATTGTTTGATTACATAGATAAGCTGCTGTAAAGATGTTCCAAATAATATGCTCAGTGAGTGTAGATGACATATTGCCATGGGTGCCCTTCAAATTCTGCAGTGCCACCTGGAAGTGTTTGGCTGTGCCATATATTAGGCAATTTTGAATTTTGTTTCAATAGTCTCTTGCTTTGCATTTTCTTACCCCTCATGCCAGGGTCGGTGTGATGTGCTTCGACTGGTCAATTTAAGCAAGTGTCCATCCTATCACAAGTGGATTCGGCTCCAAGAGATGGTGCTGGGGAAATCCTTACGCTGGAGATCATTAGGTGAGCTGGGATGAATACTGAATTTACTGAATTTCCTTTTGCTTTCATTTTACTGTCTTGTGTGTGTTTTACATGCTAATTTGACAGGCTTGCCCATATTAACATGGACACCTTGACTGTGGCCAGAAGAATGCTGATGGATATTGTTTACAAAGTGCATTTGAATTCCACAGAGAGAGCATGGTGGTACAAGGGCCTAATTAAAGTGCAGAAAATAATGCATAAGCATCTCCAAATGCTAGGCTAAAACCAGATCCAAATCAAATATTTCTGAATCATATAACCTGATCTTCATCCACTCCAAACAAACATACGGAGATAGCTTCATGGATTTGCAGCCCAGCAGTCGTCACTGTCAGTATGAAGTCTGCTTGTTCTCCCTGTTAGTCTGTGTCTTTTCCTCTAAGTACTGTAGTTTGGTTCCCACATTCCCAAAGATTTGCATGTTCAATTAGTGGCCCACTAGAAATATGTGAAATACGTTCTAAAAAAAGGAAAATTGATGCAAGATTTAACTTTTGCATATTTCAGAAAACTCACAGAAAAACTCGCATTCGAGTAATGAAAATCTTTAAAAAAATGGGTTCCTAATATTAGGATATAATTAAAGGAACAAACACCACAGATATACTAAATCATGTGAGAAGGTAAAGGGGAAATGAAAAGGACTGAGAGATACGTGTTAGTCAAAAAGTCAATGTCAGGCCAATCTTTTGTCAGGGAAACCTGTTGTATAGTAAGGGAACTGACAAAAAAGTTTTAATGAAAAAAACAGGAGATGCACATAAGAGAAAAAAAGGGGTAAAAATCAGAAGATCAAAGAAAAGCATGCAAAATCAAAGAAAAATAACCAAGGTGCAGAGCCAAATAAACATTACGAGAAGAGCAAACACTTGTTTTTAGGTTTGGAATCCAAAGTTTGGATAGTGAAGTGAACTTTCCATCCACCTTTAAAGTCATTGCATTCATTGACAGGTCACGACCTCTGAGGACACACCCCTGGGCAACATGGCCAAACAACTGTTACACAAAACAGCAGTGGCCAAAATGAACAAAATGGTGGCTGGAATGTTACAAAAAAAAAAATCGGGAGTGCACTCTCCTCGACTTTCACGTGTACTGAGATAGAGGAAAAGGTCATCAGAACCACTTCCTTTCAGACAGCCTTGGGGTCACAATCCCTCCTAACCCACTAACAGCTGTGTTCGGTGTTCTTCCAGACGGACTTGAAGTGGAAAAGGACAAGCAAACGGTGATTGCATTCACTAGACTTGTGGCACGCAGACTTATTCTGTTAAATTGGAAGAATCCTAATTCTTCTCTGATAAGTCAGTGGGAAACCGATGTTTTATATTATTTGAAATTGGAAAAAATCAAATTCTCAGTTAGAGGATGTGTACAAATTTTTTTTCAAAACCTGGCAGGCTCTGATCAATATTATTTTAGAATAAGAGAAATAACTATAACCGCATTTAATTCCCTTCTCCATCTCTTATTTTCATAAATATTTATTTCTCCCTTTCTTTTGCTTATTGTTGTCTTATTAAAAAGCCCTAAGCAATTCTCCTTTAGCTAAGCTCTCCTTCTCAGGGGTGGGGTTTGATTTGTCTTCAATTTGTTTGATTATAAATTGATCTATTTGTATGGAATGATTACAGTAAAAATTAATAAAATATATAAAAAAAAAAGAACCACTTCCAGTTGCACAATATTTCTCAAATATCATATGTCTTTGTTTCTCACCATAACTAACAGATAATATTGATACACAATCACTTATCTCTATAATCAAACTTTATATTAAAATGATATTTTCATACTTAAGGATGTCAAAAATAGTGGTGGAATTTTTACATGATTGCATATGCATTACCTAGATAACGTGCAAAGTAAAAATAATTATAGTCATCTAAAAACATAGAAAAAGTGTTAGTATTACCTGTATATAATATTTGTTGCAATTAATTGCTATAGGTAAAATTACATTTAGCTACATTTAATTATGATAATGATGGAGGAAATAAAAAAAAATCATAAAATTAAATGTATTACCAGAAACACGACAGGGACATAGTAGCTTATTGTTCCCATTACATCTTTATATTTATATGATATGTTCAATGTTTACATGTTATTGTTAAACTGATGATGTATAAATTAACATAAAATTAATTATAGTTATTGAAAGAATATGCTTTATATTGAATACAGTTTTTAATATCGTTTACACATTTATATTTCCATGATACAAAAAATTTGGATGGTTGTTTAAACAAAATACCAGTTGAGTAATTCTTCTCAAATTTCATATCTGTTTGCTTTTTATCATTATAAATATCTTTACAAAATTTGAATCATCTATCTGTAATTATAACCATAGTTTACTTGGAAATTCGCAAAAGTTTTAGTGGTACCTCAGTATACAGTACATCCGCTTTAGAATAAGTCCAACTTGGTAAACGTCCTGTTTGGATGTGAAAAATTTTGCTTGGTATACGACCTTTGTTTGGAATACGACTCGCATGCTAGAACACTGCGCGCTACCCTTGTTTACCTCTCTCGAGACAAAGCCACAACTGCCCATGAGCGTCAGTACGCCAGTTGCTAGCATTCAGTGAACAACCCGCACTATAACTCTCTGTGAATTTCCATGTGATTTTGTGTTTTTTCGCGTAAATTTGAATTGATTGCTGAAAAGTATGAAGGAGGCATACGTATCCTGGACTTGGTTGCTGCATACCGTATGCCAAGAACGACGGTATCTACAATTGTGAAAAACAAAGATTTTATTAAAAGGTAAAGTGAGGTTAAATTTTCATGTATTTCATCTAATTACTTTTGTATTTATGTATGTTAGTATTAAGCAGTGTTTAAATTATTTTATACAACCCCATCAATGTATAATATGGCAATAACAATAGGATTTTTTTTCATGGGAACGGATTAATCATTTTCCCTTTATTTCTCATGGGAAAAATTCATTTTTCGTCCTGCTTGGTATAAGTCCAAGGATCTGGAACGGATTAAGGACGCATACTTCTGGCTGGCAGAAGTGGCCCAAAAGTTGATAGGATTCTTAAATTTTGATATAAAGCAGGTGTACAAAATCTCATTGACCGAGGACAAAGTGTTTTCAAGTTATCGTGTTTACCCACAAACACACAGACAAACATAATTTCAAAAATGGTATTTTCATACTCAGGAAGGTCTAAAACATCAAGATTCATCAAAATCTTGAGGTCAAATTTTTTCACAATTCCTATACTCTATATATTATGTATACAAGAAAGTAAAAATACAACTTGCAGGTAAAAAATAAACATCGGAATTGAAATCTTTGAGCTCAAAAAAACTCAAAATAGAATGCAGGATTGGCTGAAACAGGGCAATATAAGAGGTTAAAAATATTAGCAGAAGTAATATCATAACAAAACTGAAATTCAGAAATCAGCAACCAGAGCAAGAAATGTGTTACTAGGAAGTCAATAACTGAAAAGCTATTAACAAATTGAAAAGGAGGGTATTTATTTGCAAAACTCAGATAGGAACAAACTGCTGGAGACGTTGCTTAACTCGTTTACGTAATTGACAGCCAACCTTGGGATCCTTGTGGCCACACCCCAGGCAATCAAGACCCAAAAACTGACAACAGGTTCACAAATTAGCGGCATTCACAGAAAATAAAGATGATGTTGACGCAAGATGCTAAAAAATATTTAACTTAGTAAATCTATTTTAATTAAAAAAAAGAAAAACATAATCCTCAGGTCCCAAAACCCCTAATTGACCTACAGAGTGAATCAGGTGATGCAGGGTGAGCTACAAAAACATTAAAAAAAACAACTGATTAAAATAACAGAAAAAGCTGATTAATAAGAAAGTGACAACATAAAACTATGGCAAACATATAAATACTTCTAAATTTCTAAGGAATGCAAATCTCACTACTTCTCATATCTTAATGTAGAATAAAAGAAGAAATTAAAGACAACCTGCTTAAACAATGAGATCAATTAGAGGAAATAAGTCTCACTGACTGTGAAACTGGTGTCACAAAAACCTACAGCTACAATGGAGCCCCAGGACTGGGATGGGAAACTACAGCTAGGGGGTCAAAAGATGTTCCCTCAGCCCCCAGTATTATAACGTTATTACTAAGTTCAGAGTCTAAGGATTTGGTTAATCCCATGATTTTGATAATTTGGACACTCATGAGTATGACTGGATTGTTTCACAAAATACCATCATTCATTACCCTAAGAGGTCAAACAATGTGCATGTAAATTGGGGACTTTGTAACGAGATATATATTTTGTTAAATTCTAACCATCACAATTTTCTCACTGCATAAAGACTAACCAGGTCTGCTTCAATTAAAACCATTCATGACACAAATGTCACTTTCAGAGAATGGAAAGAAAGATGGTCCTGATCTCCGAGGTGTGACCGGCAGCCCACTTAGACACATTTCCTACCAACAGATGGCAGCTCATCCTAATGCCACAGGGCACAAGTCTCACATCCCAGGCAGCAGGCAGTTGACACCCAGGATGCCTTTCCAGTCCAGTGGCTCAACAGTGACCCAGTGCCACCCAAGTGTCCCTAGGCTATCCATCTCAAACACTGAGGGAATGACAGAACACAAGGAAAGCATCAGGTAGGGATATTTTTCTTTAACAAAAATCCTTTACGAGAAAGAGCTGCCCAGCACTGGGGCTACAATTCATTTTACAGAGTGCACTACTTGTAGGAAATAAGATGCCCTTGACCGTCTAGCTTGTCAGTACAGGTAGTCTCATGGGGCCAGACGAGATTCTCAAACAAGAATACATGTATGGAGACAACCCATTAATAACTTTGTAGTGAATAGCAGTAAAATTCTGCTTTGCAAAGGCTATACCAACAGGGTTTCCTCTTAAAACACTCAATTACCTCCAGTCTGTGCATTTTAAACTGCTTTCAGGGTTACAGTAATAGAGCAAAAGATAAAGAACAAAATACTTAACGATGACAGAAAATGAAAAGTTAAAATTGCTGTTATTCATTCTAGAGATCAGTAACACAAGGCAACTGAAGCTTAATTTGTATGTTGTAATGAGCACTGCAACAGTGGAGACAGACACACAGACACGTAGACCACTGTAGCTACTGGGCCTCTGTCTGCTATGATATCTTTCTGTCATTTTAATTATTACATCACTATAAAATATAACAACAGCAAAAAGAGTTTAGATAAGAATTGTGGTCTATGGATATTGTTTCATTGTGATATATCCCTCTACTTACCCTTTACCTATTTTCTTCAGGGATAAGTGTACTCATCAGGTTCGTTACCAGGTTGGTTGCACCTTAGGATTAACACACACATACATAGATATACGCATACACACAGAACCTCAACAGTATCCTATAAATGTCATACACACAGCTGGTTAATTTCTAGCATTTTAAAGAACACAAATGCCTTATGAATAACACAACTTGTCACTCTGTTAGCACCCTAACCATAACAGTGTCCCATGAATGACACACACATAGCAGGTTAATCTCTAGCACTTTTAACCATAGAAGTGCCCTATGAATAACACAACTTGTCACTCTCTTAGCATTTCAAGAGACTAAATTATTGTCGGCACAAACAACATAGGATGTTTTAAATATATCTCAGACCTAAATATTACTTTCACCTGTAGGAATATATTCAGACATACAAAGGCTCAACATCCTTGGCTATAGGCCATTTATCAACCAAGAATGCCTTACTTTATGTACTGTTCCCTACTATTGGGTGGAGCTCACACCCTCAGCTCTTAATAAACCTTGCAGCACGGTGCATATGGCAAACGTCTGACGGCTCTAGGTGCTCTTCATAAAATTACCTTATCAATCACTCTAAATATGAAGACAAAGTATAGAAAGTTAAAAGCAGTACGGTATTTGTTACATGAGAAATAATACCAAATAGAACAAGGAATAATACACAATAAGATTGATAGTAAAGTCTAGATATAGTCTTTAGGAAAAGCTTACAAAAAAGTAAAGATGTCAAGGATAAATATCCCAGGCAGCTTGCTACAGGAGTTTTGCAAGATGTTATTGCTACATGCACCTGATTGGCTGGCTGTCAATATGATGAATGAATTTGCTCAAACTCTTTCATTAGTTTGAGTAAGTCCGTTTCCCCAAGCAATGCAGTTTTTAATGTTTTATCAGTCTCCTGTCTCAAGCTGCAAACTGGTTTGGCAATTTCTAGTCCCACAGCATCTCCTTCTGTTAGCAGGTTGTAAAGTAATCAGATACAGCTTCATAGCATGTCTTCCTTTATCAAGCTGTAAACCAATTTAGCCCTGGTGCAACAGATGTCACTGTGCTTTGATTACTAGTACAATTCATAAAAACAGATTGCAGTTGATGTTAACTGTCCTTGCAAGTGTTCTGTATTTAAGTTCATCTGTTGTTTTGTCTTGAGCAAAATATAATGAAAATATAGACCAAAAGTTACAGATTTTGCACACCACAACAGATATACAACATATTAAAATGTTGTGGCTATTTCGTCATAGAATGCTTGCATTTCCAATTAGGCAATAATGCTAAATTTCTTTAGTTATTAATTTAGATGTGCATTCAGAAGGTGGATGCTGTGCAGCCTCATCTATGCATCTAATGGTGTCATTTTGAGTTGTGGCCACCAGGAGGTGCTCCAGCTCCCCAAACCTGACAAAGACCGGCTCTGGACACAAGTCTCAATAAAACAAGATTTTTATTCATGGGAAACTCTTCCCCAAATGTTTCCCACAGCATAAGCACAAGTACAGAAAGCACAAGAAACTCTCTGTCTCCTCTGCTCCTCCCAGTAACCTTTGTCCTCCTTCCTCCCAAAGCTGGCTCTTGGAGTTGAGGCAGCTAGCTCCTTTTATGTAACACCTGGGAGTATTTCCAGTGTCCTGTAAGCATGGTCTGAAAACACTTCCAGGTGAGGCGGAAGCCCAATGAAGTAGGGCGCCACAATACCTGTAATGAGCCATCTAAGTGTTCCCACCCAATTTTAAGGAAAATTCACTTGTGGTTGTCTCCAGACGTATATAGATTATATGTCTGGCTTCAGCAAGACTACACTACAGGTAACACTTGAAATCATTTCTTGCCTCCTATAAGCCTGTACTTGGAAAAGCAGGTACAGGAAATACAGGAAATGGAATTTAAATAAGAATACAGTAAGACTAACAAGCGTGGGTGGCACACAGTGGTTGGCACTTCTAAGTTTGAATCCAGCCTTGGTCACTGTTTGGAGTTTTCATGTTCTCCATGTATCTCTTTAGGTTTTCTCCTGCCACCTCCAAAGTTACACTTATCAGTTTACCAGCACACAGTACAGAGGTGGTCCCCACCTTGCCCCTAATGTTGCCAGGAAGTGTTCCAAACACAAACTGAATACAGTAAATGAGCTGACTTTTGGATTACAGGCTTCTGTGACCAGTTAAATATAACAAATATTAAAACACACACATCAATAGTATCTTCTGATGGTCATATGAGTTGCTTTAATGAGAATGAGGTCAAAATGTCATGATGTTTAGGGGACTTCTGAGAGCAGACAGCTATTATTAATACAATGGGTGAATAGGGAGGTGTAAGCACTGTTTCATGGATAAAGGAATAACAGCACTCAAGTGATGATGAACAGTCTGTTTCAAAAGCTATCTTCTCTTCTACAAGATCAGGCAGAAAGGGAGCTTTCTTCACCACCTCCATACTATTAGCACCATCTTATGATTTACTAAACTTTTTTAATCTAACTATGTGTCTCAAGGGACTGGCATCCAACTCTGTATTTTTCTGTACAAGGCAGGCTCCGACCCTGGACAGGGTGGCAGTCCATCACAAGGCACACTGCCTCACACTACTGGCTGGGCCAGTTAGCCACCCTGCATATTTTTGGGGATGACGCTGCCAGCTCTGCTCATTTCTTCCTTGGTGTCTCCCTGCAGGGCTCTGGACCTCTACCACACACCTTCATCTCAGAGAGAGCTGAGCAAAGCCACTTCAAGTGCTGCAGAAGGAGAGCTGCCCGACAACATGAAGGCAGCTGTCTACCTACGAGTGGATGTGTTGCGGCCTGGCCAGTACTTTGTGAGTCATTTCTTTCTTCACATTTCACCTACTTGGCCTGACAGGTTTATAAATGAATGAGAACAGAAAACCACTCTTGGCAAAACAGGCAGATGGGACAGGAGTTACTTTTAGCCATATTCATTGTTTGCTAGTATTCTTGACGATAATTTTTTTTATATGACCTCAGGTTGATATACTTTTTTTTTTACTTTTAAAGTTCTTAATCTGTTTTTAATTCTAGTTAGAATAATTGGTGACTCTAAATCAGCCCAGTCTGAGACGGACCAACAACCCTTCTATCCTTACACGTGATGCTACAAAGATATGCCGTAACTCTGGCCCTTCAGCAATATATTCAGAGATGAATGTGATGGATAGACATCTGAGAGCACTGCTTTAGAAATATCCCATATAAAAATAAAAAAGTAACATTCGCAAAATTGTTTAGTCTAACAGCTTTGAGAATGTTTCATTATGGTATATAAATATATACAGTGGCTATAAAGGTATTCACCCCCTTGAAGACAAAAGAACACCTCAAGCAACTCCATGAAAAGTGGATTGGAAAGCAAAACACAGGGAATGAAGATGAGAAAACATTCAAGTGGAGTCCAGTATAAAAATAAGCCATTAGAAAATGGAAAGAGGAGATTGGTCTCGTCCGTTGCGAGAGATGGACATCTGAAGCGGAGCTCCGTTAGCAGCGGTATTATTTTTTATATTATTTCCTTATTATCCTGAGATATACTGTTTTTATCCAACCCGAGGGTTCTGCTACAGCATATATAAACATGGTTGGCAAGAAAGGGGCTCAGAAAAAAATGGAAAAGAAAACTAAAGCTGCATCCAAGCCCAGACCGACAAGTCCAAGTTCAAGCTCAAGGTACAGCCTTTCAGAGACTGACCTAGAACAGATGGGCGAAAGCCCGGACTCCTCGGGACCACGGTGCGCATCATCATCTCCAGTTGAGAGCGAAATGGGCAGCAAATGTGCAAGTGATGCAGGTCACGATAGCTCGCCGATTGGAGAAGATCATTTGAAACTGGAAAAGGCCTTGCAGTCCGCACTTTCACCTACTCCACGCAAGCCGGGAACATTGGCTGTAATAGAGCCTTCACCTACGGTGCTCGAAAGCAGAAATGATCTGTCCGAACTGAAGGTGATGATCGCTGAGCTCAAGCAAGAGATAAAGAATGATATAAAGAAAAGCGAGAAGGCAAGTGAGAAGCTGCGGCGGGAGCTGCAAGAGCTGCAGCAGGATAACAAAGACTTGGAGAAATGCATATATATCTGCTTTGAGGCGGCCTTTAATGGTATGCTGGATAAAATTGAGGAGCACATTCAGGAAAACGCGTCTAAACTGAGCACACTTGGCAATCAGCTGGAGGATGTTAAGCAGTCATTCACGACTCAAATTGAAATAGCCGAAAATCTAGCATCAACCGCTGATGGAAAAGCAACAGCTGCCAGTTCCGAATGCAAGATGGAAGCAGAAGGAATAATATTAGAATCGAAGGTCTACCTGAGAATAGTGAAAGTCCAAACCCAGAACCCAATGAAATTCACAGCTGAACTATTCTCTAAAATAATTTGAGAGGATTTTAAATCAGATGCCGAGATAGCAGCAGCTTATCGCATACGCGGATCAAATACCTTTATACTTAGGTCTTTTATTATCCGCTTCGAGAGATTATAATGTAAGCTAGATGTGATGGCACTCCTCAGACGCAAGCAAGAGATTATATTTGAAAATAATCACATTCATATTTTCCCTGATTTCTCTCCCGCAACAGCTGCTAAACGTGCAGCCTTCTACAACATTAAACAGCAGTCATGGCAAGCCACTATCAAATACAGCCTTTTGTACCCTGCCAAACTGAAAGTGGATGTGCAAGGCCAATACTATGTCTTTTCCAGCAAGGAGGAAGTAGAGAAGGAATTAAGAAAGCTGATCCCGACACTATTCTGAAACACAATAGTGAGTTGCATCTTGTCATGGCATGGCAAGGAGATATCACCTGCTGTCCGATCCACTTGTAATGATATGGGTATTATAATTATACATCCTTTTCATTACTCAGAGACTTTCTGTTTATGTTTTAATTACAGTTATAGACGTGTGTGTGGAAGAAATTAACTTTTTTTTTTTTCCTTACTACCCTAAAGGAGACTGTTTAACATCATACCCTTGGTTTACTGTTATTATTGCATTAAGACTTTCTATGCTTATCCTGCACCACTTTCTAACACCATCCCCTGGGTTTATTATCTTATTACTTTAAGATTGCTGAAGATCATATTATATATTTTATGCTTATAGTTTGTTAATGATTATATATAATCATAGTTTGGTAATGATTATATTTTATGCATATAGTATTTAGACTATATTGGCAATAGATATCTCTACTTTTTAATCCTAAAATGCCACTGCGTGTGCACTTGATTTGCTTTGGACGTGCTCTGTCTCTAGGTATGTCAGAGGACAGAGACTTTGTGAAGTGGGGTCCAGCCTCATGTAGGGAGGCAAAATGGGCGGGTGGGGGGATAAGCAGGGGAGACAAAGAGTGCAGGCTATATCTAATCTATCCTTTTAATCCTTATAATTATAACTACCAACATAACAATAGGCTGCATGGCAATAACTCATGGGGAAATAGGAAATTAAGGCTAAAGCTGTCTCACTTCCAGTTAAGACTATAAAATGACATCAAAAACTCAGAATCAATATCTCCATGATGGGACAGTTAACTTTGTGAGCTGGAATGTTAAAGGCCTGAATCACGAATTAAAGAGAAAGAAAGTACTCTCTCACCTAACAGGTTTAAACACTAAAATAGTATTTTTACAGGAGACCCACTTACTAAGCAAGGTTCAGTTCTGCCTGCAAAAGGACTAGGCTGGCCAAATGTTCCATTCTAGCTTTACAAAGAAAACTAGAGGTGTGGGAATTCTCTTACATAGAACAGTCTCATATGTAGCATCAGATCCGGAAGGGAGATATGTGATGGTCATGGGCAACTTATTTAACTGTAAAATGATTTTGATAAATGTTTATGCACCTAATGTCGATGATAAGGAATTCATACAAAACGTATTTGCATCCATCCCCAATGTGAACACTCATAAAATTATAATGGCCGGGGACTTTAATTGTTTTTTAAATCCACTCTTAGATAGGACTCCTGTCACAGGGGGGATGACATCTAACACTGCAAAGATAATTATACAGTTTGTAACTGACCACAACTTATCAGACCCCTGGAGGTTTCTAATCCAAAACTCAAGAACATATTCTTTCTACTCACCAGTACATCATTGCTACTCAAGAACAGATTTATTTCTTTATAGATAATAATTTCTTGCCTATGATTAAATCTTGCAAGTACGATGCTATTGTTATTTCCAACCATGTACCTCTGATCTTGGAGCTAAAGTCACTAAGCCCCGCACACTCACCTCGTAGATGGCGTCTTAACCCGCTTCTATTAGCAGACGAGAACTGTACAGAATTTATATCCAAACAAATCAATTTCTTCCTAGAGACAAATACATCCTCAGAGGTTTCTGCAGGAATACTCTGGGAAACTCTAAAGGCCTTCTTAAGAGGACAGATTATTTCATATCTTTCCCACAGGAATAAATTATAAACCAAGAAAATATCAGAACTAAAAAGCGAAATTACTAGAATAGATGAAGAACATGCCAGGCTTCCAAGTGAGGCTCTACATAGGAAACGGCAGGCTCTGCATTCAGAACTCAACCTCTTGACAACTAAAGAAACTGAACAACTAATTTATAAATCCAGACATCATTACTATTAACATGGAGAGAAAGCTAATAAGCTTCTAGCTCAACAAATCCACAAGCAAGAAGTTCGCAATGCAATCCCAGTAATCACCAACACAAACGGAGACGAAATCATTGACCATAAAAATATAATGCACACATTTGGAGACTACTATAAATCCTTATTTTCTACTGAGTTTAAAGAAGGCAACACACAATCTAATGCATTTCTGGATACATTACAGTTACCACAAATATCAGAATTACTAGATGCTATAAAGTCACTTCAAGGCGGGAAAGCAGCAGGCCCTGATGGTTACCCTGCAGAATTTTATAAGAAAGTCTCCACTCAGCTAGCTCCCCTACTATTAGCAACATTTACAGAAGCTAGAGACAATCAAATTCTACCTCAAACTTTTCGCCAAGCATTAATCACCGTCTTTCCTAAACAAAATAAGGACTTATTACAATGTGCATCATACAGACCAATTTCACTTCTGAATAATGATGTTAAGATACTCTCAAAAATCATAGCTAGAAGGATGGAGAAAGTGCTGCCTTCGGTAATATTACAAGATCAAACTGGATTTTTCAAGGGTCGACACTTATCCTCCAATCTTCGACGCCTGTTTAATGTAATATACTCGCCAACAAAGTCAAACACCCCAGAAATATTATTATCATTGGATGCAGAAAAAGCATTTGACATGATTGAATGGAAATACCTTTTCACTATATTAGAGAAATTTGGGTTTGGCCCGAACATGTGTGCATGGTTCAAACTACTGTATACCAATCCAGAAGCTTCAGTTTGTATTAACATTTGTTCAGACTACTTTAAACTAGAACGTGGTACCAGACAAGGATGCCCCTTGTCACCACTGCTATTTGCAATTGCCATTGAACCACTGGCAGGTCACTGTCAAAATGCTGATCAGATAAATGGGATTATCAGAGAAGGACTGGAACAGAAAATTTCTCAATATGCAGATGATATGGTACTGTATATATCAGACCCACAAAATTCTGTGCCTGCAGAGTTAACAGCACTTACAGAATTTCAAAAGATCTCTGGTCTCAGAATTAATCTGAATAAAAGTGTACTCTTTCAAGTGAATTCTCAAGCATATAATATTAGATTAGACACCCTACCTTTTATCACTGCAGATCAGTTTAAATACCTAGGGGTAAACATCACAAGTACACACAAAGCTCTTTATCAACAAAATTTCGCTGTCTGTATGGAAAAAATGAAGAAAGACTTGCATAGATGGTCAACCCTTCATCTCACTCTAGCTGGAAGAATTAACGTTGTTAAGAAGAATATTCTTCCTAAGCTTCTTTTTTTATTTCAAAACATTCCAATATAAATCAATAAATCATTTTTTAAGAAATTAGATTCAACAATAAACTCATTTATTTGGAACTCAAAACACCCACATATCCAAAGAGCGACCCTACAAAGACCTAAGGCAGAAGGTGGCATGGCTCTACCTAACTTTCAGTTTTATTAGTGGGCACCAAACATACAAGCTATAAAAACCTGGACACAAATAGCTGAACATACACAGGCCTGGTCCGCAATAGAAGTAAAATCCTGTAGTACTTCTTTATATTCCCTGCTTTGTGCCTCAGTAAATGCAAGGTATCTGCAATATACTAATAACCCAATTGTGCTTCACTCGCTCAGAATATGGAACCAATATAGAAAGCATTTTAAGATGGAGAGGCTTTTATCTGTGGCACCTCTGCAAGAGAACCACCTCTTTCAACCCTCGCAAACATATGCAGTTTTTAATATTTGGAAGAAATTTGGGATTAAATTGCTCAGAGATCTTTATATAGACAACATCTTTGCATCCTACAAACAATTACATTCCAAATTTAACTTTCCAGCTACACATTTCTTTCACTATCTTCAAATTAGGAACTTTGTTAAACAGAACCTGCCCGATTTTCCTTATCTTGCACCCTCGTCCATGCTGGAAAAAATATTGCTCAATTTCAAGGGCTTAGACACCATCTCTGCAATATATAAAATTATTTTACAGTCCCTCCCTTTCAAAGATCCAAGAGGACAATGGGAAAAACATCTCTTAATCAATTTATCAGAAAGGGAGTGGAAAGTAGCAATGCAGAGACTTCACTCGAGCTCCATATGCACAAAGCATACATTTATTCAACTCAAAATTATATATCGAGCACATCTGTCTCGCCTGAAACTGTCCAAAATGTTTACAGGGCAAGATCCAATGCTGCATTCGAGTTCCAGCCTCACTGGGTCACATGTTTTGGGCCTGCGCCAAATTAACATCATTTTGGACCAAAATCTTTACATGCCTTTCAGACAGCCTTGGTGTCACAATCCCTCCTAACCCATTAACAGCTGTGCTTGGTGTTATTCCAAATGGGTTTAAAGTGGAGAAGGACAAACAAACTGTGATGGCATTCACTACATTTTTGGCACGCAGACTTATTTTGCTAAACTGGAAGAATCCTAACTCTCCTCTTTTAAGTCAGTGGGTAACCGATGTTTTACACTATTTGAAATTGGAAAAGATCAAATATTCAGTTAGAGGATCTGTACAGAATTTTTTTTAAAACCTGGCAGGATATAATCAATAAAATTTTAGAATAAGCTCTTAAAGCACCGAGGAAGCAATTATCTCCGCATTTCTTTCTCTTCTTCATTCATCTCTACTGGCCTATTAAACTCATCAATTTAGGTATGTTTACAAGCCTTAAGTTTTACCCTGTTGGCCATGCTCTCTCTCTCTCTCAGGGGTAGGGGTCGACTTGTTTTTCAATCCTATTTTTTGTAAAAATTGATTGATTCGTATGAATGATTACAATAAAATTCATAAAATTAAAAAAAAAAAAAGAAAATGGAAAGAGGATGGTAATCTTCACTGAGCAGGTCGTACTGTGTGATCAGCAAGAAGAAGACTATTGAGGGAGGCCACCAAGAGACCTATGAGAACAGTGGAGGAGTCACAAGCTACAGTGAATGACTCTGGAGACCACAACTGTTGCTTGGATGCTTCACCAGTCACAGTATTATAGCAGAGTGTCAAAGAGGAAACCGTTATTTAATAAAACACAAAGGACATCTGAGCTAGAGTTGACCACAGAGTACATGGAAAACTCTGAAATCAGCTGGAAGAAGGTGATATGGTCAGATTAGACCAAAATTGTGCTTTTTGGTCACCAGACTAAACACCATGTTTGAACACTGCACATTATCAGAAACTGACTCTCCCCACAGTGAGGCTTGGTGGTGGCATCATCAGGCTGTGTTGGATGCTTCTCTGCAACACTTCCTGGAAAGTTAGTGAGAGTAAAATGAATGCAGCAAAATATGGGGACATCCTGAAGGAAAACCAGATGCACTTTGTAAGGATCTGGTGAATTAGGAGAAGATTTTATTTCCAGTAAGATGACAACCCAAAGTACAATGCTGTGCAGGAATGGCTTAAAAACAACAACGTGAATGTCCTGGACTAGCTGAGTCAGACACCAGATTCTTCATCACTGGACTTTAAGAGATATTCAGTGACTTGGATATTTTCTTGCCTCCATCCTCTGACTTGTGCTTTTCAATTCCCTTTTCGGTGAGTTGCTTGAATTGTTCTTTTGTCTTCATTATGTAGGTTAGGACACCATACTGACTCACCATGGGCTGGACCCTCCAGATAAGGTGCATTTATATTATGATCACCTGAAACCCCATACTGGTGATCTCCATTTACCTAATTCTGTGTATGTGACGATGTGGGTTCAGCTCCAGGATCCCATCTCTATTTTATGAGCTCTTGAACTCAACACCGTCTGTAATGTCACTGGATCAGCTGGATAGTGAGACACGACGAAGCAAGGGGATGGTGCAAAAAGTGCTAAAGTGCTTTTATTAAAAACAGTCAAAACCAAAAAGTGTTCAAAATAAAGTGCAGTACTCAAATGTCCATAAATAAATAATCCATAAAAAAGATAAAATCCCAAATGGTTAAAACAAGGCTAAAACAGCACCAGGCATTGGGGCTACACCAGCCAGACACAGCTCCTTCCCAGCCTCTTCAGCCCATTCAAGCTTTGCTCAGCCAATGAGACTTCAGCCGCCGTGGTCCTCTATCTACCAACCCCGTCTTAGCTGCCTTCACCAGCGTCTGCTAGACCGCTCGGTGTCGGTTGTCCTCCCGTCTTCCTTCTGGCACACGTGGTCATCTCTCAGATTTCTAGGGCGGACACCTCCTCAATCGTTACCCACTCTTCTACAATGGGCAAAGTCAATGGGCACGATCCGTCCCTTGAGCGCCGATCGCTCGCTCTGTCCGGGACCCTCGACCATGCTGACATTACTTTTAGTCATGGCTGGCTCATCCATTGTCTTGAACTACCCACAATGCTCGCTCTCCAGTTTTTTACCATTCTCTTTTGTTTTTCCATTTCTTTTTTCCTTCCGCCTCGCGCTTCTCCTATTTATTAGAGGTGCGTGGCTCAGTTGTGGCGATTAGCAGCTCCCAGCTTCAATCACGGATGCACCTGGGAACCGCTCCAGCCACAATACCACACCTGCTCTTTAAGCCACGAGTGTGAGGCGATCATTTATTTAAAAACTGGCCTTTTTGATCTGAGCTGTGGACCCACCATACCACAGTGTACCAGTGTTGAATTAGGTTTGTCATATTAAAGGGGGTGAATGCTTATGAGATCAATTATTTTACGTATTTTATTTGTAGTTAATTTAGACCAGGGGTCCCCAACCACTGGTCCGCGACCCACTACCGGGCTGCAGCCGTCTGACAGCTGGGCCGCGAGAGAACTGACGGCAACGGAGACTCACTCAGACTTTTTAGAACACTTGGCGGGTGGGGCTTTGCAGCGGCACAGAGAGAAGAGAGAGACCGAGGTAAGAGAGTATTACAACAAAGTATTTTTATGGTCCCGACAGTTTCCCCATATGACACGAGTCTATAGAAGTCTCGTTACTACGAAGTACATTCAGCAGATGCTTTCATTACAACGAAGTGACCTTGAAATGCTTGAATGAATCATCCACAGAGCAGTTAGATCTGTGGTCACAGCTCAGTTGTACGCTTTTACACAACGATCCCCAAACAGAAACATTGTAAAAAATCTCTTTCTTCGAACTTTCCTCGTACTGTCTTTTTTTTTTTTTTTGCTGTTTTTGTTTTCTGTGGTTTTCAGTGATACCTTTTGCTTATTGCTTGTCAACTTTTGAAAAACATCCATTGGAATTTAACTCATTGTCACCCTCCTATAGAAACGGCAGACACGAAAAAAATGATAACAGTGTTAATGTTTGTGATGTGCAATCTGTTGGAATGGCAAATGCAAAGCATATGTCTTTGTTATATGCAAAAAAAGAAGAAAAATCTCGGGTTGCAAACGTATGCGAACTGCTTAATAACTTAATAATAATAGAAATGTTATGTAAATTGTGTATAAAACTGCCCCCCCCCCCCCCCCCCAAGAACGGTCCGTGGAAAAATTTGCATCTAATAAAGTGGTCCTTGCTGTCAAAAAGGTTGGGGACCACTGATTTAGACCACCGTGCAGAGGTCAATTCTCACTTTGACATTAAAGTGTCTTTTTCTGCTGATCAGTGTCAGAAAAGCCAAATTAATTCCACTGTCCTTCAATTTTGTTTAACAATAGAATGTGAAAGCTTCGTAAAGGGCTGAATACTTTTTACAGGGACCAAGTTGCAAATCACCTTCCCTTATCCCCCCTTTACATTCACTTGTAAAGATCACAGATATCTCTCCATTTTCCACCTTCATACTTGTGGCCAGTTCCATACACTCTCCCCTCCTGCACGTGGTTTCTCAAGGCTTCTCACTCCTGCCAGCTCCTTGACCTCTCTCAAGCATGCAGGGTCCCCCAGCTCCTTCCATTTTCCTGGGGGTCTGATAATCATGGCCATGCCACAGGAAGTCTAAGTCCCGGAAAGTGCTACCAGAAAAGCTATGGAAGAGAGACTACAGTATTTGTCACTCCACGTTGCAGACCCAATCCTATCTGTAAGGGCTTTGTCTGCCATTATGCCGTGTTGGCCTCTGCGGGTAGCAGGCCCCACCTGGATTTATGAGAGCTTTGGTCTGTTGGCTGCTATGCTATCTTTTTATTATTGGTAGTGCCATTTTACATTTTTCAAACATGTTTTTGAAAAAGCTATACATCTACTGAATATTCATTAGCTGTATATATCACAAAAGATGGAAGAGCTCTGAAAACAGATGGATGTAGTAATTAGCCAGACTGTAATTGAAGGCAACATTATGCTAATTATTTAGCGCTTGAAAAGGAGACATATGGAGTACAAAACAAAAATGAAATACAGAATGAGACTGTTAAAGGTGTAAAAGGAAGCACAACATATTAGGACTCTTTTTAGAGCCCAAAGAGCCAATTTCACATACAAAGAACTCATCATAAAATGGTTTTGTCAAGCAATGGCACTACGAAAAAAAATCACACAACCCAGTAAAGTTTCGTTGTGGAGCTGGGATTCTTAAGAGGGTCTGTATTCAGTCAACTACTGGTCTTTGCAGGATAAGTTTGGTACTTTTCAAATCAAAGTTATTTTGGCATGGTATGAAATATATTCATTTGCCACATAAAATTGTGTTCTAAAAGTGAAATACGCACATTGCCTGCTCTCACAGTTTACAATGAAGCTGAAGGGTACAAGGGTCAAAAGATGAAACAAAAGGTGCTTAAACTTACCAAACATGTCCATATTTCAAGGAAAGAATGTTATCAGTTATTAATCCACATGCTGAGATTGCACATATATTGTAAAACAGTGTATTCATTGTGATGGGCAGCCAGGTCCCATGCCCGGCCGGGACACCCTAGCTGCATATGTTCTGGGGGAGCAACCACGGGCAGCTCAATACCTCCCCCGGGACACTTGGTGGCAGCCTCCCTGGGGTGACCACTAGGGGGTGCTGCTTGGATTCCACAGCCCAGCTGGACAAATCTTCAGCCCCACCCGGAAATGCAATTGGGACCAGGTGGTCAAACACCTGGAACACTTTTGGGTGGGCTATAAAAGGGGCCAGCCACCACCACTCAATGGCCAGAATCAGGAAGAAGAGGGTGAGGAGTGGTGGTGCAAAATGGGAGTGTTGTGGTGCTTTGAAAGTGCTTGTTGGGACTGTGTATTGCCTGTGGGGTTCACGGGGAAGACATGACCCACAGGTGAAGAAAATAAAAGTCTCTGTGTTTTTTACACGTGCCTCTGTGTCAGTCTGTGCTGGATCGGGCGCCATATAGCGTCTAATTCACATCATGTTGTTTTACAAAGGAATAAAAAAAAAGTAAACTATTTGTGATATTTGGCCATTATTAAAGGAAACTGACCCTGCACCTCATCTCACTGATTAACAACCCATCACACACACACACACACACACACACACACGCACAATGCCATTCACACTAACCTGAAATTTGAATCACCACTTCAAACTATCTTAATGGCTTTGTAAATGTGTTAGAGAGAACACTACACTAAGACGAAGAAAGACGTAAAAACTCCACACGGACAACGACCAGGCACATGATTCACACCCCTGATGCTAGAAGCATGATGATTGTTCTACGTTGTCTCCATACATGTTACTCATCTCTACAATGTTCAGTTTCCAAGTAAACGACATTTCCATTGTTAATTTGTCACCATTGTTGTCACTTTAAATAGGTTTGGAGCTGAAATTGGCTTCAGTAATGAGCGATCAAGATCACAATTTCTTTTCTTCTTCGACTGCAAGTAGTCGTCCACAGAGAAATGAGTGCTACAAACTCACAGGGCCATCTTCAGTAGGCCTTCCAGTAGAGTGTTCACATCCAACCTATGCACTATAAGCCATAACATTTAAGGTATCGTGAGTACCACAAGAAAGTCAATGGAAATTGCAAATGCTTTGTTTCATACGTTTTTGTTTATATCCTGGATTTGCACATTTTCAAATCATTTTCTCAAAAGACCTACAAACATCTCCAGACAACTTCTTGATTTAAGTCTAAACTCTACCTGTGGCAGCAACTGTGAGCAGACAAGCAAATGTGAAACATACAGTATTCAAACCACAAGAAAAGTAGGTACAAGAATCTGTGAAAAAATAATTGTTTCTAGTTTCTTTTCAGTATCACAAGGGTGCCCCATCCATATTACTAATCGAGAATAGGCCGGATATGGACGCAGGGACACGGCGATGGGACCATGAGACGTACTGCGCAGGGGCGCATCTCATAAACCATAAGCGAAGTCGTATCCACCGTGAACGAAGGAGTCACGGCCCAGGAACGAAAGAGCTCAACTAACGTGAATGAGAAATGAAGCAACAACGTGCCCATAGCTACCACTAACGACACAACCACACAAAAAAGAGGATTCTGCGCTGCACCCCAGAGTCAAACGTGAGAGGCTACGGAGGCCCCACAGGTCCACAAAGATAGTACGAAAGGCGCAGGCGTAACCGCCATATTGTGAGTGGCACTACTGCGGAGTGAAGGCGCAGGCATCATCGCCATATTGTGAGTTAGGAATAATGTGCTGCTTGGGATTGTACAAACCGCTGAACGCTTTACACCAAATTCAAACACAATACTGCTCAACAATACAAACACGAGCCCACCTGGATAAGATCAATGAACGCAGGCGCCTACAACGCGTGTCTGAAACTGCGGAAGCAAAGCAGGCATGGGTTCAAAACGAACGACCTCGACTGACGGATATACAAACATGAACCCGCCTGGATAAAATCAATGAACGCAGGCGCCTACAACGCGCGTCTGAAATGCTGCGGGCAAAGCGGGCACGGCTCCAAAACGAACGAGCTCGACTAATGTATTTCAGGATACCCAACGCCGGGGGTAGGCGAGCAGGGGGCGGAGCCCCCTTGTAAATGCAGAAGGCATGTTTTCTTAACTCAAAACCTTTACTGCTTCAAAGTGGATGTATTTAGTAAGTTGTAAGGATTTTCCACTCACCTATGGACCCCACTGCAAGAACAGACAAGGATTTTTTTTTTTCATGTATAAAAAATGCATCCCTTTAGAACACAACTTAACGTGGCAAATTACCATATAGCATGACTGTGAAGAAATAACTTCAACTTGAAAAACATCAAACTTTTCTTTTAAATATTTCTCCTTTTTTACAGAGGGCCCTGGACCTCGACTATGTGGAAAGCTGCCTGGAAAAGGACGGCAGGCACCCATCTCAGCAGGTACTGTGCATGTGTTAATGGAAATGCAGCTGCAGCCCACCTACTGTTAAACAGGCCCCTGTGAGCACCTCATGAGGGGTGATGGGCATTTCAACTCAATTTACTGAATTTACTGAATGATATCTGTCAAACTACCCATTTACGTGAATCGATTCTTTGATCATTTCATTCATAGTTAGCAAGAGCTTATACTGTAGTTTCATGGTCACTCACCGATTGCATCATAAATATATAATTTAATCTGTACATTCATTTCATACATATGCATGTATGTATATAACTATATAATTATTAATATTACTTAATTTAAATGTAATTTTAAATTTTAAAATGACATTTTAAATGTAATTTTCACTAAATTTAAGATTATATATCGTTACATATATAATATGCTACCTTGGCTCTCCGTTTGTCTGTCTAGGATTTTAAATCACCTGTAGCTCGCAAACCGTTTCACCTATAGACCTGAAATTTGGTACACATATACTACGTGACATCTACAATCCACTTTAGGGGTGATGATTGACCTCCAAGGTTATTCCTCTTTTTATTTTGATTTTATCTTATTGTAGAATCAACTCTCGTCAGCGTGCAACAGGGCGGCCATGCGGCGCATGCGGACGGGCACGATTCTCACCACTACCACCTTCGCTGTCACTTCCCCTACCTCTTCATATCTTAAATCATTCTTGAGGCAGATTGAAGACTTTAGTGCAACTTAAGTGAAAAATTAACGAAAACGTACCGTACTAAGTAATTACAACACAAAATCTGAGTTAATCAGTTTTAACGTGAAAAGATGCTGATAAAAGAAGATAAAAAGCTGGCAGCTAAGGTAGAGAAAAGAAGAGCTGCTCAGGAAGCAGCAAGCGCATCAGCCTCTGAGCAAATGAATGCTAAACATACAGAGAAATAGGATGAAAATTATAAATGCTCAAGCCAAGTGTATTAACTGAACGTAATTGTGCAGTGCGCTGTTACTGGTAAATATATAATTCATTATATATTAAAAATGATAACTCATATGTCATTGCCCTGTTTCTGTACACAAAACATGAGAATACATTTAAGATGCACAATTAGAATAAGATGTTACATTATAGAATCACAAAGTGAATGAGAATTATGAAGTTCGTAATGATTCATTCAAATGAAAGAGAATCGTTAGACAGATTCTTGGGTAGTGACTGATTCATGAATTAAATGAGTTGAGCCTACATCCATCAGCAGACATTTATATAATAAAGAGTCATTCAAAAAGAACGAATTGTTCATGATTTGCACATAACTGATCATGAGGGGTGAAATCCAGCACACCACACATAGAGGAAGATGCCAGTACATGAAATATTCTTCTTTTTTTGTTCTGTTTAGCACTTTTCATGGCAAACACCTCCCAAATTTCAAACATCTCTCTGCTGGGCCCCACTGGGTCTGACTATTTCAGGTAATTTTCCTGTATGCAGTGCTGCCACCTGGTGGCTCAGAGCAGCATTGTTGTTTCCACGTTGAGGATGTGCCTAAAGGATCAGAATGTTTGCCTGTTTTCTGTTACTACAAACACCTTGGGTAACACATTCATCCATCTTTGCCAACACTTATTTGCCTTCCTCAGATTTACATTTTCAAATTTAAAAGCGGCGTTGCTGCTAAATAAATGAATGTAAATGGGAAGACACAGCGGCTTCACAGCAAAAGGGACTAGCATTCAGCCTCCATGCACGTCACTGACTCTGAAAAGTTTTCATGTTCTCGCTGGCAATCCATCCAAGGTTGGTTACCAGTCCTCGATCCTGGGGATAGGTCTTCCATGATTCTAAATTTGATTAATTGGATGAGACAATGGATGGATTGATGTTTTACAAAGAAATGTGCTATAAAAACACACAAATACATATACTGTATACTTACATGAGCCAAACCTCTATGGCCATGACCATGTGAAGTATAAGACACTGAGTGTCTCGTAACAACAGCACATGTCAAGGTCAAGGATATATTAGACAATAAGCTGACATTAGGTACTAATAGACGAAGTGTAGAATGCAGAAGATATGAGCAGGTGTATAGACCCAAGTGACTTTAATAAGGGCCAAATCGATATGGCCACATGACTACGTCAGAGCATTTCCAAAACAGTAAAGCTTGTGGGGTGCTCATGGTCCACTGTGGGGAGTTCCTACCAACAATGGTCCAACAATGAAAAACCACAAACCTGCAACAACTGTCAAACGAGCAGCCAAGACTTACTGATCTACAAAGGCGATCATGTCTGGTACAAACCATCAGAAAAGTTACTGTGGCACAAGTCACAGATCATTTTTAATGATGGAGTAATGTGTATTAAACCCTGCTGCGTATTAGACTACATAGCTGCAGGCCAGTCAAAACCCATGCCTCCATCAAAAGTGCCAACAATGAGCATGCAAGCATCAGAACTGCACCTTAGATTAATGGATGAAAGTTGCCTCATCCAATGAATCCCGTTTTCTGTGACTTGAGGTGGTCAGCCAGGTATATGTGTGTTATTTAGCTGGGGAAGAACAGGCACCAGGATGTACTGTTAGAAGAAGACAAGCTGTAGTAAGGAGTATGATGCTTTGGGTAATGTTATGGTGGTACACCCTTGAGCCGAGAATTACGTGGACATTAATTAAATAGGTAAAACCTACCTAAACATCATTGGAGACCAATTATGTCAACAGTATCAGTGTCTGACACCACCTTCCTCAATGGAAGTGGCATCTTTCAGCAGGATATTGCACCCTGCCACACTTTGAGTGGTACTCAGGAATGGTTGAGGAACATGATAAAGACTTCATGGTGTTGCCCTACTCTCCAAATTCCCCAGATCTCAAACCAATTGCCCATCTATGAAATGTGTTAGAGCAACAGGTTTGATCCACAGTGGAGTTAGATGATCTGCTACTAACATCCTGGTGCCACATACCAAAGGGACACCATCAGAGGTCTTGTAAAGCCCATGAATGGCAGGTTGGCGCTGTTTTGGTGGCACATAAAGAAACATTAGCATTTTAGGCAGGTGGTCATAATGTTCTGGCTTATCAGTGTTTATATTTATATATGTTTATAATTAATGTATCATTCTTTCCTGTTACATTTCTACATTAGCCCTCTAAGATGTTCTGTACCATCAATTACGACACATTAATTTGCAGTTTTATAAATGGCACATTACTCTCTTTGTGATTGTCAAAATTTTCTTTACACATCCCTTTAATGGGAAAATGTTCAGAAAATGAGTAAGTGGGTTACGAAAATGTACATATACAGATATATTGTGTGATTTGCAGCCAAGAAGCAGTCGGGAGCAGGGCAAAATGTTTAGTCATAATGGAAATAAAAGAAAGAAAACCAAAATATGTGAGCAAGGCCCAACAGGAAAGATGCCGATTCAAAATTAGCAACAGAGCTTTCGGCTCTTTCTTGTTTCTTGGCTTTGTGGATCTTAACAGACATGAGTTCTGGTTGGAAATCAGACATCACCTTCCTGGGTCACCACTTTATTTGGTGGAGTGACAGGAAGGAACGGGGCTTGCTACAAATGTTATGACAAGGCAGGAGTGCCCTTACTTTCTGTCTTCTCCGAGTTGTCACTGTTAGTGACAAGTGTCCCCTCTTGCTACAGAGTGGTAGAGCTTTCCTCAGTCGAGCTTGTCAGGTGACTCCCGAATATACATGCATGACAATGGGTGGCAAATAACAGTTTAAAGCAATGTATGCAATGCCCATATGCCCCCTCAGAGCCAATATGAGGGGCTTAACTTTATATACACTGCCTGGCCAAAAAAAAAGTCGCCACCAAAAAAAAAGGTCACACACTCTAATATTTTGTTGGACCGCCTTTAGCTTTGATTACGGCATGCATTCGCTGTGGCATTGTTTCGATAAGCTTCTGCAATGTTGCAAGATTTAGTTCCATCCAGTGTTGCATTAATTTTTCACCAAGATCTTGCATTGATGATGGTAGAGTCTGACCTCTGCGCAAAGCCTTCTCCAGCACATCCCAAAGATTCTCAACTCTGGAACAGGGTAAATCTGGACTCATCAGACCACAAGACCTTCTTCCATTGCTCCAGAGTCCAATCTTTATGCTCCCTAGCAAATTGAAGCCTTTTTTTTCCGGTTTGCCTCACTGATTAGTGGTTTTCTTACAGCTACACAGCTGTTCAGTCCCAATCCCTTGAGTTCCCTTCGCATTGTGCGTGTGGAAATGCTCTTACTTTCACTATTAAACATAGACCTGAGTTCTACTGTTGTTTTTCTTCAATTTGATTTCACCAAACGTTTAAGTGATCGCCAATCACGATCATTCAGGATTTTTTTCCGGCCACATTTCTTCCTCGAAGACGATGGGTCCCCACTATCTTTCCAGTTTTTAATAATGCGTTGGACAGTTCTTAACCCAATTTTAGTAGTTTCTGCAATCTCCTTAGATGTTTTCTCTGCTTGATGCATGCCAATGATTTGACCCTTCTCAAACAGACTAACATCTTTTCCACGACCACAAGATGTGTCTTTCGACATGGTTGTTTAAGAAATGAGAAGCAACTCATTGCACCAGTTGGGGTTAAATAACTTGTTGCCAGCTGAAAGATAATCGCCCATACAGTAATTATCCAATAGGACGCTCGTACCTATTTGCTTAGTTAAATCCAGGTGGCGACTTTTTTTTGGCCAGGCAGTGTATAAAGTATGCATTGCTATCACCCCACAGGGATCCATGCTTCCTTTTAGAGGAAGAGGTTTAGTTTCTGCATGAGAAAGCTTCTATGTAGATTCTGATTATTCCTTAGTGTTCTTCTGTGGACAACACTTCCTTTATACACTTGCATCCCAATGGCAAGGACTTAGATGACCTATTGAATATAAATAATCCAGCTGTAGGTTCATTCCAGACTTGTGCTTGTGGTGGACTCCACTCTATCCCACACAGCCCAGCAAAACGTGAGTTGGAAAACATCTGGCCCTGCAACCCTGACCTGGAAAGTGCGTTAGGAAATACAAAGGAAAAAAACAAAGAAATGGATGATCATCATAACTTCTAAGGGTTGGCTGCTCCAAAGGACCGCATAGGAGGTCAAAATGAACACCACATCTGGCTTCGATATGTAGATATGTAATGCCAGCTCTAAATTACAGCTTGACCAGATCTCAAGCAACAAACATCCTTCTTTAAGGTTCACTTCCTCTCATGTCCTTGTCATCCATTAGGGTCTTGGCTGGGCGATGCCCCCACAGCATACAGATTCTCGTGCAATGGTCATCATCAGCCAGGGATGTGAGATCATTAGAGTGAAACTGGAAAAGTTCTGTGAAATGGTGGATACCGAGACACTGGAAAATCTAAGAGCGGGAAGTCAACCTTACCCCAGGTACTATAACAGCTGATAGATTAAAGGGTACATCAGGTGAATTTGCAAGTAACCATTTATGAGTGGGGGGGGGTGGGGTGGGGGATATATGCACAATTACACAGTACTTTGTACACAACAAAGTGTATCTAGTCCATGGTTGACCTCCATTCATTATCTGAGGTCCCATTTCCAACATTAGTCATATGGGGATGCACTTTTTGAGATAAATTTGTAAAATCCAAGAAATTCCCACCGTATCTTCATCATCACCAGATAGTCACTTCTGAGAGACAATAATCAGTGTAGTTGTTCAAAGATGCAGACACATTCTCAGTGTAACACTTGGAAAACAACAACTTTCCTGAATTAAATGCAGCATTCTTTACAATAAACTTAGGTACTGCTATGCCCCCTCTGCTTGACGTCTTTGCAAACCTGTCTCTTTTATAGATGTAGACTTTATATGTTCAATGGAATGAAGTGACAATTGTATCTAGTTTTTTTTTTTTTTTTAGAAAAGGATTTATTAATGTACATATGGATATTTCTAAAATGATACAGAAGTACTGTAAAAATACTAGGGAAACACGCAGACCTCTGGTCACATGTACTTCTCTATTTTTGTCATTCTTGTGTTCTGTATCCCACATTTGATGCAAATCAGGCAGCTCTGCTCTTCTTCCTATTTTTGTGCTCTTTGTCACTTCATAGGCCGCTGTAATTTGCTTGACTCTCAACAGGTGTCGCTGGTCTTTTTTTTCTTTCTGTCACTTTGTTTGCCCATCACTTTGATGTAAGAAACTCAAGAGCACAGATCACTTTGCCACTACCTCAAATTTTTTTTTGACTTACCAGACCATGTCAGGTCATTAGCTTTTGATCAACACCAAGATCAAAGTTCTAGGCCCAGTAGTTCCCAAGTAATCCAATGACAGACTGAAAGTACTTAGCATTTTATTTATACATAAATTTTTTCCATCAGAATTACAAAACTGAAGAGAATAAATAAAATTTATATTATTTGTAACTATAGCAATTGGATATTTGAACTGTTCTGAGAGAACCTAATGAAAGTGGTCTGGTTTAATTGGAAATGCTAGACTGTTCACAGATTCATGTTAATTCTAAACCCCGAAACCTTATAGAATTCCTCCATCAGATTCTATTTATGCAGCAGTATGTTTCCATGCGCCTTAATAACCCGGTTATTCATGAAACCTGGTTTCTAAATTGTCATGTAAACCCTTATTCCATTTAAGAAAAATTAGGTTAACACATAAGTTTACAAACAACCCAGTTATGTCGCCATATGTATATGTTTGCTGCACTCTGCTCACCTGCTTAGCTGAGCACACGCTTTCAGCAGTTACATGTAAAAATGTCCACAAGATAAATTTCCTGAGGCAAATGCTCATGTGATCACTTTATACCTTCCCTCTTGTTGAAATAATCTCCCTCAATATTTCAGAAATTGCTACATTTATATTGATGCTGAACTGAACAAACCGAGCTAATTTCAGTAGCACAATCCTGGGAGCAGAAGAGAATGGCTTTAAAAGTAATGAGCATTAACTAATCTGTTTACTTTGTAAAGAAATGTGTAATCTAATGCAATACTTATTTTACTTTAGTAAAACCTGCATTATCATCATCTTGTGAGGCAAGAAAACACACATACCGGGGTCCTTTGCAAGGCTCAATCACACAGCCAAGCAGAAAACCATGAATGTGTGCAATCCAGGAACAGAAATATATTAATAGTGTCAGTTTAGTTTTCTACCAGCTATCTGCTATAGATATGATGAAACAGTGTAATCGAGTGATGCAGTGGCCAGTGCCCATACCACTCAGGCCAGAGATGTAAAAAGGAAATGGATGTTATTTAATTCACAGTACATTAATGACAAAATGTGTTTATAAAGCACATGAAAATTAACTAAGGCTTCATGCTTGTTTTCAGATTCACTGAGGATGAGGACATTTAAGTTTTTTTTTTTTGTTTTTTTTTAAAAATACACTTTAATGATGTCAGAGTTCTTTGTCAAAGGAGTATTCTAGAAGATTAATGGTGCATGTAAACATGGATTTTTACTAAATCAGGTTTCTGGGTTACTCACCTTATCCTGGTTATGTGTATGCATGTAAACGCGCTGAATGATGAACATACATCAGTAATGTTCAGAACCACGTAATCAACATAGAGAGACCATTTTTGTTTAAATGCTTGCCTTACAATACCCTTAATCTCTGGGTTTTTGCGGGGATGGAAATCTAGGGGTTCAGTAGCAACTGTGAAGAGAACTGGTGATAAAGAATCGATTCTAATTTTCTGTTCTAAAGTAAAATAGAATTTAAATTATTTCTACAAACAATGAATTCTGGGTCAGAATACAAGAATTAAATATATAAATATGTTAGGTCCAGACAAAAAATAGCATAGCACAGTGAGCATATATTCCCATTCAGCTCAATCAAAAGCTTTTTCAATCCTAAAAGATATCAGGGATACATAGTGAACTACTGTAAATAAAGTTGTGAAAGCATGTGTTTCTTGACCCACATTTTTAAAATTTCAGCTTGCGACATTTAATAAGTGAAGAATATTACATACTTTTTGCTTTGCGCCCTCCCCCACCATAACCTACTGTCTATGGGGGAGGAGTAAAAGCTTTATATTCATCAAAAATTTCGATCTCCAATTTTTAATGGATCTCAGAGTTTTAGGGTACCAAGACCGAAAACATCAATATATCGATGATAGGGATGTGTCTGTGTCTCACAGTTTCTTGAGGACGGTCTAGAGGTAAAATGGCTTGACAGAAAAATATCAAATTCGAAATTTAAGCCCGTTATGTGATTAGTTATGTGGCCTACAGGGGTGCTGCCGAAATATTCCAACATCAGACATCTTTTGCAACAATAACAAATTCAAAAATAATTCAAAATATATGGAAATAATAATACCACTGTTATAATAACAATATCCAACCCTTTTTCTAAGTTAAGTGTTTTGCCTGTGCTATGATCGTTTTTTTCATAATAAATTTATACATCACTGACGAGATCGCCAGATGAGTATGAATCACGAGAACAGGCTTGTTCCATCCGTGATGCATGAACAAGTCAGGGCCAATCAACGTGCGTCACAATAGACGAAATTTGTGTTTTCTGATTGTTGTTTGTACTCGTATATTAATCGTTGTGTCTGTGTTATTTATTTAAGGTTGATCCCCCTCCATATGGTGTTGTGATGAAAATAGTTTTTATAAGTTGTTGATCTTATCCTCCTAAAAATTGACAAGCTTTTACAGAACTTTAATTTGCACACTAGGACTAAAAATGAAGAGGATCCACCACAAGTGAGTGGCAGGTGTGTGAAGAAGCAGAAGTGCATTTAAACGTAAAAAGAATGTAATTTGTTCAATTCAAAGTAATTTATAACGTACAAAAACATCAACAAATATTTAATTTGAAACGGTCAGTGTAATAGTCAACTAATTCAGAAAATTGGCCTTTTTTTAAACACTTATGGTGCACCTCAAAGAAGAACTGATTAAAAACTATTCTGAACATTTGTTATAATTTCTGTTTAACTTTTTATAACTAATTGCACAAAGCCACCAACTGTGCACTGCAACTGTCAGGTATGTATTATCAAACTATAAACTATACTATGATTTAACTTGGGGTGCCGTGGAAAAATCTTGAAACATCAAGTGCGCTGTGAAAAGAAAATGTTTAGGAACCACTGTGTTAACAGAAATAACAGTAAAGTAATAAAGAAGGATAGGTAAATAAAAAAAAAAGAATGCACAAGTAAAATTGAAATAGAAAAAACAGGTATAACAACTACAACCTAGTAAATTATTAAAATTCAGGAGATCAAAGACATTGTTTTACAAGCTGAACATACAGAACCTTAAAGGTTTTTGATGACCTTACTGTCAACTGGACAAGGGGCTTGGCCAACGTCAAACGTATCAGAGCTGCTGCAATAGGTACATCATAGCCTGTGTTTGTTTTGTCTTTATCCAGATTTCGATGTAGCAAGCCATATTGTGTTACTCTTTTAAGTTTTTGGGGGTAGGGGACATATTGTGCTCTGTGATGTAGGTACACCCAACAAAACATTTCAAATAACCCAGCAACAACAAAATTACTGCTGCCGGAATGCAGAACTCTCAAGTATGACCAAGGTGATTAAACAAGAATGAGCATTTGAAGGTAGTGGCTCCAAAAGTAAACTGTTTCAACCTTTTGTCTGTCTTGCAGTGATGATAAACTGTGTCAGGTGTTTCTGGAGCAAAACCGATGGAAGGTCTTTAAAGGAGACTTACTAACTGCTGTGAAGAGAGTGGGATGTGGTGGTCGTTTGCCCCAGATAAACCTAAACAGTGGCCTGACCAGCCGGAGAGGTGAGAGGAACAACGCATGGGACATCAATCATCGGGGAGTATTGTACCTTACACAGAGTGGCCAAAACAAGGAACAGGTAAACACATCCCAATGGTGAGAGTCCCACATTTTAAGATTAAACAGATGCTTTACTTTTACTTTCAAAGTGCAGAAAAAATGTAACAAGGAGACAATCGACCTCACAGTAAACTTTAAATGCAAAAGATAACTAATCAAGGATCCTGTAGTGTGCTCGCCATGTATTCTAGATTTCATCTCAGATTTGTGTAATGCTTACTAGAATTAACATTAAGCCTAACCAATAGCTAGGAATGCGACTGTTGCGTGTATTTTTATGAAATTATTTAATTTGTTGCAATGGATTAATGGTTCTCCAGGGTGTCAGTGGTTGTTAGGTTCCTGTTTTCTAAAACCTGGTCAAAATTAGCCATTTTTAGGCAAACATTTACAGAAATTTCTTTAAAGCCAACCAGAACATTTTCATTTTAAAAGAGAACCTCTTGATAATTCTGAACATTAAAGATTTGCACCTTTATCATGTTCTTTCTCATACTCAGATCTGGGCTGTCTCCTCAAGTTGTGACTCAACTGCATCTTCCACAGAGAAAGATGAAGAAACCGAGGCATTTTCTAGAAAGGAAACAATTCGGCTGATACACAGTATTGCACTCCCAAAGCTTTATGGACACACCAGGATTTACTAAAAACCAACCAGTATCACAGCTTTCCTCAGGCTAACCAAGTTTTGTGAAACATTTGTGTACATTGTTAAATACATACAGCACATGCAATCATCATTCTACCTGTAATATTCATATGGACAAAAAATAAACTGCATTTTTTTGGCTGTTTAGACTGAAGTAAACTGATGATTGTAGTTTTAAATATTTTTATAAAACCTACTAAAAATGAAACAAAACCAAAACAGAACTTTAGAATTTTATTATAAAAATTATATAAACGTTATGTGAGAAAAATGTTGAGTACAACTTAAAGTAGTAAAATATTACATTGTACATGTCATCTTTCAGAAAAGACATTTATATTTCATATGTGAAAGGGGTCATATATTTTAAGTGATACTTACTAAAACTCCTCCCACATCAAAGCCCCTAGCAGATGTTTCGTAGCCAGCTATAATAACAACAGCAGCAGCAGCTGTTGCTTCAAGGGTCCCAGCACCATCATCATTGCCATAGCCTAATTTTCTCCATCCTGAATACCATTCAGGCTGTTGCCATCTTCATTCTGAATCACTTCCATTGCCATCATTGCCTTTCACTGCACCAACTGCTGATGCCAAGTCACTTTCATTGCCTTTTAATCTTTCTCCTACAGAAAACAAACAGTAAAATTATCAAATGGTGGTTTTTAAAATGATTGCCTATCTCCACCACTTTCCAAATGCATTCTCTATAAAGGAGGCAAAGTAGGAAAGATCAAAAAGCCACCTATTTAAAAGACTGACAGCTGTCACTTACGGATAAGTTCTGCTATTGCCCTTTGTGTTCTCTTCTCAAGCCTCTCTAGTTTCTTGGCAACATCTCTTTTCAAGTCCCTAATAAAGAATAAGAAAAAATCTTGGTGATCAAAATATAATGAACCATTTTTCAGAACAGCAACAGACACACAAACATCATCCATTCCATAACTCAACCTATACCACAACAGACCAGGGAAGGTCAGAACTAAATATGTGTCATTCACGGTTATGAAGATTTCTGCACCCAGTTTAGAACAAGTTGCATTTGTAGTATTTAGCAGTGGTTGGGGCTGGAGCCTTGGTAGGAGATATCATTATGGCTGTGTCTTTTCCTGTGTTGATTTACTGTTAAATGTAATCTAATTTGAGATACAGCATTTAGAAGTGCTATGCTGGCAGCACTATATCAGCTTCCAGAGGGTGTCGGCTCATCACAAGGCTCATGTTTACACGCTTAAATGGGACTATTTCTGAATTTTTTCAATTAACAATCTGTACAACTTTTGAGATATGGAAGGAAAATGGCAAGAAAAAACACAAACAGATAACAGGAGTGTGGACTCTACACTGACAACAACCAGGCATGGGATTTGAAACAGACACACTAAATATGTGAAGTAACGGTGCTACCCACTGTGCCATCATGCTGCCCGATTACAACATTACTTATCTGCTTTTTATAATTGTTTTAGTAAAGGACTGTGATTATTTTATTTAAATAATGTATTATAAATATGTTTAAAAATAGTAAAGACATTTTTGCAAAAAAAAAGAAAAATCACAAAAATATGTAATTTTTAATTGAATTAAAATAAATGCACATTCACAAGAAAGGTATACATACAAATTTTAATTGAATCAAAAATACCTCTAAAAATGTGCAACCAAAATAATTAACTTTGTAACTTGTAATAAGTAGGACATCTGAATATTGTTGTTTACTTAACATTATATGTTAAATTATGAAAAGGGGCAGTGATTGTAGGAGTGCATTTGTTTTGGGGGATCACGTTCCTGCCTAAAGGAAGTGTTGGATTTAAATCTCAAAACAACTCTCAACAAGTTTTACTGTATATGGAAATCATGTCACATATAAGGACTGCAATTATTCTGCAATTAAAATCTTGCCACTCCTCAGTCACTGAAGAAGTCACCTGATTCACAGAACATGACTAATTACAAGATTGTTGCTAAGTTTTAAAACGGATTCCAAGTTGCGTAATGGGCTAGCCAATCGATGTAAAAAATGTCAGAATGTCAATAGAAGTACCATACAAAAGTAAATAAACAAATATCATAGATGACATGGTTGCAGTGTGCCTCCTTCACAAGTTCACAAATTTAATAAATCAATTTTATCCACTTAGAACCTGAATAACATAAAGCCTTTAGCCCACCTATTAATTTCAATGGTGGGCTAAACACTGGACACTTTAATGCTGTTCTGTTAGAATTCATTAAGCCATACAACCTTCAGATCTTCTACCTGAACCAAAAAACACTTGGACACAGCTGGAGAGCCAGGAACTGAGCCACTGAGAAGTAGTCTGCTTTCAGTTCTACTGCACCAGTGACTCTTGTTCTGATTATACCCTGCTTTTCTGTGCCTTGATTTCCATTTGTTTCATGGAGTTAAATCAACATTTAAAGTCAAAGTGATATTATTCTTTACGTTTTCCATCTTTTGTTCTTATTTATAGCACAACATACTGCAAAGTTAAACACACATTAAACTGAGTGATATTTTGGGCTTGGCAAGCTAAGGCTGATGGTTCAGAATAATGCACTCTCTATGTATTTGACTGTGAGACGGTCCTTTGACCTGCCAGTATAACACTACTGAAATAAGAGCACTGAAATAGAAGTATAAAACATCAAGAAAACAAACAAATGTAAACAATGAGTATCTATTAATTATATTGAAATATGATGCATTCCGTAAAAAGGAGTTCAAATTTATATAACTGAAGGTGAAAATGATTAATGATTAATAGTCATCCCATATAGATTGTTATAATTTGATCATGTTCATATTAATTCATGTCATGCAAAGCTAACAAAATCATCATCAACATGTAAAATTACTATTATATTACTGAGATCGAATGTGGTCCCAAATTTGGATAGCTAACAACTAAAACAATAACAGAATGAAAACTACTTCAGGTTGTTTAGGAGCTTCTTTATATGACAACTTTTAAGACAAAAAATATTTTAGAACTAGTCTTACCAATCTGGCTTTCGAGGTGCAAGGTTAACCAAATCCTAAAGAGAAACAAAAATGCAAAACCAAATTACAACACTTAACAAGCAGAAGCTTATACTCTTCTAGAAATTATATTACTCAGTCTCTTATAAACACATTTTTATTAATATTATACAGTATATCAGAAAGGGTGGAGTTTAAAATTCTTTTCACTATTGAATTAGTCTTGCATGGGTCAGACAGGGCTCTAAACTTCACTCATGAGGTACCACTGTGGCTTTAGATTTTCATTTCAACCAATTTCACAAATCAATAGACCATTCCTGTATTAAATGTATGCTATTGTTTAATTAGCTGGAGTTTTTTCTTCTATTGTTTTGCATTTAGAAAAATTCTCTAGTGTGACGTTTACAGTTAGAAGAAATTTAGGAATGTGTATTTTTCCATCACTTTAAATGCTCAACTTTCATTCATCATTTCCTTTTCAAGTGGAGTCTGCGTCCTTATTTGTATCCAAAGATTGACATAAGTGATGAGCAGTGCAGACATTGGTTCAAATGACACTCAAATTTACTCCAGTGTCATGTTCGTTTTTGACAAAAGCTATGTTAAGGAAGAGCAAATTCATATACATCTCTTTCTGCACAATTTTGTGATTTATGGTTAGGCTTTTTGGAACCCAACATGCAAACAATTTTGAACATCTAAAGGTATAAATAATGTTTACAATTTCCTTAACTATCCTGAACTCATTTGTAGGCTTTTCATGTGTAATCCATCAGTCTTCTCAGATGACATCTTTGGCTTGAAGATGCAATGCCAGTGACTGCTATGGTTGGCAACAATGGTGAGCTCTGCTTAGCCATTCTCAGAACCCTCAATTTATGAAGCCAAACAGCAAACAGTGCTTTAATAATGTCTCCAATTACATTTTTAACTGCCTTTGCATGTTATTGATTTTATGTCCCCCCAAAAGCAATTATGTGACTGTCTGACTCACATATCACCTCTAGCTTGAAGGCCAACTGTGCATGTGTTAGGAAATGGACTCCCCTTTAGCACTTCAGCAGCAAGTGGAACAATTTAAACACAAAATAAGGTTCAGACATTTTCTTTTCATTTTGACTTAAGTGTAGAATGTGTTGAAAAACATTTTTGAACAGCCCTCATCAATTTAAGAAACAATATGTTTTGTCTATGGCTTTTTGGAATATGTTTTTTTTTTTTTTTAATTCTGCATTCACAACTAATACACATTTATTCCTTCTGAAAACAAATTTTTAATTAAAAGTGGCAGGAACCCATAAAATGATTAGGCTTGAAAAGGAAATATAGAAGAACCTATAAGATTATATTTACAAATAAGAATAAAAAAGGTCTGCAAAATACAATGGAACTGAAAGTATCATCAGATTCAAAATTAATACATTGATAGAACACCTCACATCCCCCCAAAAAATCAATACAGATTGCTAAGTGTTTTACATCAGTCAGCTAAGAATGGACTGTCTACAATGCAATGCACCTACCACTTCCTCTATCACTGGTGCAGGTTCGGCCGCTTCCAGTTGATCTTTCACCTTCTCTTCAACTGTAACATAAAAACAGTCAGTATTATGATTAATTTAATTAAACTAAATTTGAATTTGACAATAAATTTAACATTTTTGTCATGAAAGTTTCATTCTAAACAACTGATAAAAAATTAGAAGACTGCATTTCCTAACATGTATTAAAGTTAGGGCGCTATAATGATATCATCAACCAATGCACATATTCTGTAGAACACCAAGATCAACTCCATCACTCACTGAGCAAAGATTATTAAAAATGTGAAACAAGAACATCAGAAGGTGTGGTGTAGTGGTTAAGGCTTTGAACTTCAAACCCTGAGGTTGTGAGTTTAAATCCCGCTACTGACACTGTGTGACCATGAGCAAGTCACTTGACCTGCCTGTGCTCCAATTGGATAACCAAACAAAATTTAAACAATTGTATCATAAATGTCATAAGTCGCCTTGGATAAAGGTGTCAGCCAAATAAGTAAATGTAATATAACTCATTACTGTAATCAACAGTTCTGCTTATTTTTGATTGAAAAATAAAAATAACTTCCAGCATCAAGTATAGACTTGCATATTCAGTATTACCTTTAAAATCACCCAGTAAGTACTGTATGTGCATTTTTACTTTCTCATATACAAAGTATAGTACTGTAATCATCCAAAGATTCGATGTCCAGATTTTGATGAACCTCAACATTTTGTACCTCCCTGACTTTCTTGTATATGAAGTATAGGGAAAGTATCAGAATCCTCCAAAAATACCATTTTTGGAATTATGTCTGTGTGTGTGTGCATGTAAACAAGATAACTTGATGAGTACGCTTTCAGTTAGGTCAACCAAATTTTGCATACAAGTATTAGGTACAAAACATAGATTTTTATCAACTTTTGGGCTATTTCCATTAACCAGAGGTGGTACTTTAACAGAGGGCAGTGACCAGAGTCTAGAGGAGCAGCCCTGTAAGGATCCCTAGTGGACGACAGTCAGAGCTGCCTGGATAGGCTTTCTCATAACCCAGGAGTGTTTTCAACTGGCTATGGCATGTCAACAGAAGCACTCCGAGATCCCAAATAAAAGAGCCAGCACTGCCTTGTTCCGGTGAGCCGGAGCTGGGCGGAAGGTAGGCAACACTCGACTGGAGGAGAGCAGTACAATTGAGAGAGTGATAGGAGGAGAAGCGAAAGAAGGCAACTTGTTTATTAGTTTTATACATGGTATTAGTAATAAAACTCCCTATATCTGAAACCTGGACTGTGTTTGCATGTTTGTGTTTGGGGCTTACTGGAAACCCTCTACCCTTCACAATATATACATGTAGCTAGTAAATCGCAAAGGGAGAAAATTAATCATGTATCTTAAAATAGTTTTTTTTATTCCTAAGCTTTCGACAACCTAGCAGATGTCATCATCACAAGAAAATGATTAGACATACAGGAATCAAAGGCAATATATAGAAAAATGAAAACACCATTAACAGACATTTGGACATGAACCCAGCACATGCAAGCTTAAAAAGAACACCTAAATAATAAAAAAAAATATGACCAACACCCTCCGAAAACCACCTTATTGATCCACCTTTCCCCCCATGTTGTTTTATTTTCATAAAAAAATAAATTAAAAAAAAATTAAAAAAAAACAAACAAAAAAAAAAAAAACCCACGGCTCCCTTCCAGGGATGTTGTGTGGACAAATTATCAGAACAACAGGAATGTTCTTGAGTAACAACCAATTAATTTTTTATCATTATAATAAAGGGATTGACACTAAAGCAGCTGAAGCCTTTCATCATTCAGTTTAATTTGTTTCGGTGTTTACTGCATTTATCATTATTGATTGTCATCATTACGGCAACAATGAGAGATCAAAGTCCTCAGAAAAATAGATGTGTGATTAAAAATGTAGGCATTTGAAGCTATGACAAAAATACGCATATTTCTGAATTTGCTAAAAACATAAATCTCATACAGAATATGAAGAGATAAAAAAAAACCCAGCTAATTCTAAAAAAACAAGATCAGTTAGAGGTAAAATAACTAAACAATTGTAAAACTGGTTGGAATAAAAACCGACAGCCATAGTGGGCCCCCAGGACTGAAATGAACCACTATAATTAGTATATTGACAGATACAAGAAGAATTTTATTTTGACATGGAAAAGCTTTATTTTAACCAAAATGGCCTTACCTGACACAGGTTTTGCTTTGGGGACTTGCCTTTCCTTGAGTACCTCATCTTCAGGAGTGTAATTACGTAGTCTCAATTCTCTGCAAAACAAAACAAACCCTTTAAAATAAGGTTCCGCTATGCTCTTCTTTATACCCTGGCGCAATGTTTACTTCACAGTCACATATTACCATAGAAATATTTATGAACAATTTTCAAAGAGAAAAGACTTCCGAAAGTGAAGAATAAAAAGAGAGCACATTGTACTTCCATTATATTTTCTTAATCAAAATATCCTGAATCTGAATATTTGTTCAGACATTTCTCTAATGTATACACTGCAAATTACATTTAGTATAAGAAGCAAGCAAACAAAAGAATTTTCTAGTTGGTAATCAGTTGATATAATAATAAAAATAATAAATGTATTTACAATATATAACATCTTCCCCACGCTCAAAGTGCTTCATAATTCTCAACTGTAAAAACATTTTTAATGCTACTCCTTATGGTAACTTTGGCAATACACAGTAGCAAACTCTACTAGTGAGTTGGAGTTCCATGTTGCTTTCATTAATGATTTCCACCAACAGTTCACAAGAAGATAAAGGTCACAGAGACTAAGTGTACAGATTGTCTATTATTATGCATCTATACTTTCTGCTACTTATGTTACTCTTAAGCACTAGGAAGTACTAAAGTTGGCATCACCTATGCTAATTTTTGATTAATGGCAATAGTACTGTACCTGTCATTCTGAATCCAAACATGAATCAAACTTGTTTTCTAGTCTTTATCCCCATGTCTGATATGATTCTTAAATAATTAACAGTACATCTTTTAGTAATAAGAGTCAATTCACTCATTATATAATATGTTAGTGCTCTAGGTTTTTCAAATGCAGATAATCTTTGGACTTAAACGTCATGTAAATACATGAATAAGTGGTAGTTTAAACTGTTACTGCTCTGTTTTAAATTTTCAATTGAAACAAGAAGCCTTTTAAATACATCAGACAAATTATTTTCAATTATTTGATTAATCTCAAAGTTTCAATACAAACCACACATAAACAAACACTGCACATTCAGTACATTTTATTATGATCCTACAACCTCTTCACATATCCTTCTCAACAAATCTTTTGCAAGTAGCTGGTTAACACATTGCCAGCAGGTGTCAGCAATGCAGCAGGAGCCATGCTATCTTATCATGATTAAAAAAAAGAACTGATCCGATAAGCTTTCAGTAGGAAAACTACACACAGTTAGCAAAGAAATACACATTACAAGCATGATAAAATTTAGGAATGAACAGTGTAACTTAAATATTGTGTCTATCCCACATCAAAGCAGAACAAAATACTACTTTGGCTTGCATCTTTCAAGTTCAACACTGTTTACTCCAAGAGTTTGGTTTCAGAAAAGTAAGACAAACCCCCACCTCCCAGGGTCTAACAATTACCAGTGGTCTAACCAAACCAAAGAATTAGGTTAAAAAGAAGTTGATCTGGTTCAGATTGTTGTTACCAGTTACTGACAGAATGAGAAACAGAATCTTTCCAGTCTCTTATTCACTTTTATAAAATTTGTTGGGAGGACAGTAACACATATAATTTAGCTGTTTTATTAGTGATTAACACTTTGATCTTCTCAGTACATATAATGTGCAACTCATCTAGTCTATCTGTTTAATTGTGTAAATAGGGGATTCAATATTGTTCCTCCTACAAAGAAACCAAGAAGTACATACATAGTAATGAGAACTACAGCTTTACTTTTGATCTTTTCCCCCCTTCTTACAGAATCAGTCATTTTAAACATTGCACTTAAAACACAAACACACACACACTTCAGCTTTTTCTACAAAATGCTACTCACCTGTGCTTCATCTCTTCCGCTTCATCTAAGGGACGTTTATTTTCAGGCTCTTCATCATCGGGGCTTTTGTTCTTTGAGGAAAAAATATTAATAAACAAACCGTCAATTACAAAGATGGCAACTTTGAATTAAAGATTTTCCATATAACATAGTAAATACACAAAAATAACAAAATCCAAGATTTTTGGCTTATCCGGATCCATCAGTGGCTATTATTGTGGGAACTGTGGTGGTAATTCTATGGTCAAAAAGGAATGAACTGCTTTGGCATAGGACGTTCATGTTATTAGGTGCAAAGGCAACATACAACCAAAAAAAAGTGGTAGTTAGGTACATTTATGTATTTATATGAGAGAAATAAAATTATGTGATATCTTACATGTATGATAGGTGACAAAAATGTGAACCTGGTGTTTTATCTAATTGTACTGAAATGTCAATGCATAATCTGCTAGATAATAGATTGGGCAATGTCATTTTCAGTTCAGACAATAACCTCACTCCATCTCCACTTGTTATTAGTTTCTTATCAAACTGAACCACTTGAAGAATGGATAATTATTTGCAGGAGATGAATTTAAGTTTAATAATTTCTTTCATTGGGTAGGCAAAGGAGGAACTCAACGATTAAAAAACTGTAATGAGTAAAGTTGTACCATAAAACATAAATATAATTTATTTTCAAATAGTAAGTATAGACAGAGTAACTTGTTCGTGTTTACAACTACTTTAAAAACCACAATCAGATATTAAGCATGTGTATGCTACAGACTTAGCAGAGGAGTATCAGAGGAATATGGTCATCTGTTACTGTTCTGGTAAATATTAGCAAGACAGGAACCCAAAAATTACTTCAAATTATGGGATTCCAGCAGCATTAGCCTCCCCTTTAAGTCCATCTACCAACAAACATTGCAGGAAACAACAGTTAAGTACTAATATAACATCCAAAACAGATTATAACAGTATTTTAAATTGCCATGCAAAAACGATTCATCATGCATATTATCCTAAAATATACTATATATATAAAAAACGCAAAAAGTAAACTTATACTGAACAGTTCAGACTTTTAATTAACAAAAATGTTTTACGGATATGCCTTCAATACATTCTAATAAAAAGTCAGTTGGAAACCACCATAAGTTGTGGTAGCTCATGGAATTTTCACATTGTTATATTTTTTTTTTGGGGGGGGGGGGGGGGGGGCCACATTGTCCTCAAAAAGCTGCAGACTTTTTTTTTATGAACAGTCAAATGGTTAAATGAATTAAAGGATACTTTTTTATGAGAACAAATTTTCTTTTATTTTTTATAAGCTTGTTTGGAGTACTAGGATTTTCTGAAATGTTTGATTTTGGACTATAAAAAAAACTGCTTAGTTCTATTCTTTCAGTTCCTCATCAGCAAGAGTTACGTGGTCCTGTTTAATAAAGTCCGATTTACAGAAACATAACATTTTAATTAGGCCATGTTAAGCTGATTAACATTTTCATGGCGGTTGTGCGCAAAAGTGGACATGAAGGGGTAGAAGGATAAATGTCAAGAAAATTGTCTGGAATGTATAGTTTGATTTAAACTACTAGATGGTAGAAAGGGCTGAGAGATAAGCCAAATTCCTCAGACTTCAGGCATTAATATTCCTTGCAGCATGACATCAATTGCCAGCTGTTGTTCTCATCAAAAAACATTCCTGTTTCATCATTTTTCCAGCCATCTATGAAAACAAGAAGCACAAGGAAGACTGCGTGGTCAGTAACAACAAGCAGAAAATCACTGTGTCAGCAGTGTAATGCATATTGGAAATAGTGTCAATTACCAGTGAATGCAATTGGTTGCAATGAATAGTTTATATGGTTCAAAGTGATCACATTAGGAATGTTCATGTATTTATTAAATGTATGTTTTCCACATTCTAAGTAATAAAACAAAAGTTACATTTTCCGGATAAAAATTAGTCTATAAGGGTGAAGACAAAAATATTCAGCCTCAAGAGTTAATAACAAAAAGCTCATTTGCTAATACTGATTATGCAGACCTCCAGATAAAATGCACACAGTTACCAATTAAAGATTTATTTGTCAGTGTTGCATGAATTCAGTATATATCGGCAGCATTGCTTCTGCAGTGTGTTTGATCTTGAGCTGATCAGAATATTAAGTATTTCTCTTTAGGATGGTTTTCTGAGGTCTGGCCATGTCATAAAAACAGAATTTCAGCCTTTTGTATGCTTGTTCTAGTTTGTACCACATGGTATCACAATCTCGTAAGATATACAGTGGCATATGGATATTTTTTTCATTCCAGGAAAGCACAAGGAATTCAACTGTAGTCCATTCAGAGCAGGTACTAGCTGAAAGGACACAGGTGTTCTGGAAATGTGAAAGCTGTCCAAGTATCACAGATAAGGAAAAGAGAATAAAAATCTTTTTAGCTGTGACATAAATTGGACTTTTTGCATTGTATTATGTCTAAACAGTAGATAAAAAGGTGGGCAAATGTAACTTGTTCACATTTAAAAAGATACACATACAAAGATAAACATTATCATTCTATTATGTTAAATGCAATAGCTGGAAAAACATCCATCTTATCTCTCTTACTACCGTTACCCTTCTCTTTCAAGTACGTCTCCAAAAAGATTGCACTTTAAGTATCACCATGGAAAATGGAATTCTAATGCGTAGGAGTGAAAACTTGAACTTAAAGACACCTCCCAACTTTATATGTCAGGAATTTGAAGCTTCTAAGTTAGAAACAGATTGTTTCCTTCATTACATGAAAACAGGGTTCCTGGCAGCACCAGGTAACTACAGAATATAAATCCATAAAGTTTAAACTTGTTCATTTTACGTACAAAGCATCAAGGCAAAGGAAATATGAACAGACAGTGACAGAGAAAAAAAAATGAAAACTACAGACCATGGAGACCCTAATGAACTAGGTACAATAAAGAAGTGGAAGAAAAGAAACAAATGCTGTGGATTTCTGTCATGTGGTTTTTATGATATTTTTATTGTGTTTTAATTTATGACAAGGCTATATTTATTTAATATTCAGCTGTTAACAAAATGCAGCAGTTTTCAATCAAAGAAGTATTATAAATGTGTTATTTGTACTTACAGACTATACGAATGCACACTATGCCCATTTACTTTCAAACAGTGAAGTTATTTTTAACTGACTGTTCTTCATGGGTTAATGTTTTACTCCAAAACTGTTATGCCTTCCATCCATTCAATTTATTTTCTGAACCATCTTTCTTTAATTGAAGGTTAGTGAAGAGCTGGAGACTATCCTGGAAGCATTTGGCCAACAAATTAAATACATTAACTATTTTCTACCCTGCAGTCATAGACATTTGAAAAGCAAAGGTAATCGAATGTCATATTGTCACTAAAATCAAGGTAAAGAACCAGCAGCAACTGTCAATACAAGGCATTGCAATACTATGCGTACTGCAGAGCTAAACAGCTAATGAGAACCCATTAATAATCATGACTTTACTGATGTAATAAAGCTCAAAATTATATCTCATGCTAGATTCTATAAAACTGCTTGCCTTAAGTTAGAAAATGGGTGCACAGCTACTACCATATAAACAATTCCATATGATACTTAGAATTGGTGTGTAAGCTGAGCTGCTTCAATCAACATTTAATATCCTTCACAGTAAAGTGCTAAATAATTAAGTAGGTAAAAATAAACACCTCAGTGCTAGAATGTCTACCATCATACAACTTCCACACAAATTCTTCAGTCATACTTTAGATGTCACTATAAATGAACTTAACCAAGGTAGCGCTCAGCAGAAAACACGCAATAAGAACAATTAAAATGGGTTTCAAGTACTGACTCAATTGGATTTGTAAACACATTGAGGAAAACAGAATCTTCCCTTATACTATCAACAGTATCAGTTTGCATATCAGGAAACAAATCAGGATTGGGGACATAATCTGCAGAGAATTGAAGCTAACTGGCAAACTATTAAACAACTACAGATATACGTTTTATCAAATGTATAAAATTTGTTTAAGGATTATATAAGATGGGTAAGATAAAGAAGTGAAAATGTACTATAGAATTGTGACAAACCAGTCCCCTGGCAGGTAAGAAGATACCCTGAACTAAATATGACACCACTGTAAGAACAGGACAATGATAGCTTTCTCTGACAAAGGTAATGCAAAGACCCTTTTGTTACCAGTAACTTATAGGCTTAGCAGGTCCAACACATTAAACAAATATTGAATCCATAAAGCATTAAGTAATCACATATTTTCTTTTTAAGTCTTACTTGACACAAATAAATGAGTAAATTATCTAGAAATAATAAGATCTGTAAAAAATGTTCCCTGATGCAGCATTGAGAAAAATATGACACAATAAAAGGCTACTTTAACGGGTATACCTGCCCTTCACACACACAAGATACTTAGTCACAATGTTGTTTAAAAAAGGTGGAAAGCTACCAAATTACAGTGTGTGCAGGAACACATTTACAGACGCAGAGTGGGCACAACTAATGGCTTAAGTGGTTTTGAATGCAACATGCCAGTTGCCAGCTGATCTATTTTCATGAGTGTATCAGAAACAGAAACACTGTTGGGTTTTATGAATGAATAACTACCAAAAGCTTCAAGCAGTAGTCCTACATACATTCGTGAAAGGGACCAATGTAAATAAACATGACTTGTGCTCTGCTAATAGCTGAATTGCTATTACAACAGTGAATAACAGACAATAAAAGACAATAAAACCTAATGTACCCTCTCAAATATTGAAGTATGGCAAAAGACACCTCAACAACATTCTACTTCTGTCAGCCAAAAAACATGAATTTACATGGGGAAAACAAATTCTTGATACTAAAACACTTCAAGAATTTCACCTAGTCTGATAAATCTTGGTTCCAGCTGATTCATACTATTTGGAGAACCCAGATATGACAAAAAAACACAACAATGTCTACAACAATGCAGGTTGGTTTTAACAACATTACAATTTGAGAAACACTTCTGTGTCACACAGCAGGCCACTGGATATCTGAAGATCTGTTTCTGCACTGGTTTTAAGAACATGACAGTGAATTTAGATCAACAGAGTGTCATCCTTATTCTCCAGATCTCAAAAAATGTAAGCATCTATGGAATAACAGAACAGATAACCTGGAGTAGGGCTCCAATGCTCGCTATTTTGCAACTTCTGTTGAACCCACTATAGTTTATGTGCCTTACAATCACATTTTGCTTATCCACCAAAAACACAGGTAGTTATGAGAGCAAACGATGGACCAACTGGAAATTACATAACACGGAGGCCAAAAAATTACTCATCAATTTGCTGACCCATTTCTTTTCCATTACAGGATCATGGGGAGACAGGGACTATTCCAGTAGCACTAGGATCAAGGTACCTGGAAGTGAATGTTAGTTAGTTCATACCAGGGCACAACTGTGATGTTCACACCTCCACTCACTCACTCCACACCCAGCTAAGAAAAGAACTCTACTGTGCCACTGCATGATTTTGTACTCATATTATGCAAGAATTCAAGAGTGGCTGTGGCACATAGCAAAACTGTGGTGAAAACGCAAGCTAGACTACAAAGAAAATTGAGTAAACAGTTTTTGAATAATTGGAAACTATTAATGATATGAAATCTAAAGTGCAATTATAGTATTAAAGTAACATGGTGGAACTGAAATGGGGAATGTGCATCAAGCAAAGTTTTTAATCTATTTATTAGATGTATTAGACCAGTGGTTCTCAACATTCAGTCCTCAGGACCCCCTGTGGCTGCTGGTTTTTGTTCCAACCATTTTCTCAATTAGTCAGTCACTAATTCAGTCCACTGTTTAATTAGATGACCTGTTTTTCTCATTTACTTAGCATTTAGAAAAGTGCAGTAGTGTAAGATTAGGTCTTGCAAGAAAATAAACCATTTGTATTTTTTCTGCATCTTTAGATGCTTACTTTGTTTTGTTTTTTTTACTCACTTTTTCTGTGGAGTTTTCTTTTTTAATTGTATCTGAATTGTATGTGAATTTCCCCTTGGGATTAATAAAGTATTTATCTATCTATCTATCTGAATATAGACAATTAATGTTGAGCAGAGAAGACACCAGCAAAAATAACTCTGAAAGGCGCAGTTACTACAGTGTTACTCACTGGTGGGCTTATTAGTAAATAATTGCCTAAATAACCAGAACAGTAAAAAATTAAAACATTTAAAAGGAAAAAGAATGAGTTCTTAATCTCCGAACACATAAAATTCCTCCTTCATTTATTAAAAACACAGCATAACCAGTTTGTAATTTCCAGAAACTTGGAAAAGTGACTTACTTAATTAAGATACGAGTCTAATTAAGAGAAGAAATGGATTTTGACAGAAACCTACAGCCACAGGGGGAAGTAAGGACTGAAGGTTGAGAACCACTGCTCTACACCAGTAAAATATGCTGACAAAAGTACTGAACTACCAAATTTCTGCTTAATTAAAGACATTTTCACACCAAATTTGTCTGCACCAGTTTTAAAAATAAATATGCATGCAAATATAAAGCAATTCACTCACACAATTTCTCACTCAATCACAGCACATGAGCCTTTTTTTATCTTTAAACAGATTGGTATAAATTTACTTGTGATCAGGTAGATCAGAACACATACAGTGGTGGCAAGAAACAAAGAGCAAAAGACCTGTGAGGCCGCTGATCAAACCTCGTAATCTTATACCATGAAGACACCATGCGTGTAGGTGGGGCGTCCTCTCAATGTGCACATTAGCATTGATGTTATAGTCAATAGTTTTAAAGTTAATCGTTAAGCGTTGTCACACACGTGCGACTAGGAAGACGTTGTATGGACCAAGCAAAGGTAATTCCACGCCAGGCCAGGGGGTGACGGGGTGCACTAAACTTTCTCCTGTTATCTCTGCAGACCAGCCGTGGGAAAATCTGTCCGATTTAGAACAGAAGACATCACTTTTGGTTCCGGCACCCAGAAAAATATCACTTCCGGTTCCGGCGACTAGAAGATTATCACTTCCGGCACCTACTCTGACTAATGAAGAACATCACTTCCAGTTCCCTTACATCACTTCCTGTCCTATCCCTTAAAACCGCCATCTTGACAAACCATCAACAGTTCTGTTTTGGACTCGGTATAGAGAACATCTCTGTATTTAAAAAGACTCTTTTGCAGCCAGGAATAATATATGGGTGGCTGCCCCAAACCTTTTTAAGTGTGTCGAGTCTATTCATTTTACAGCGTGCTAAAATAAACATTAATAACAAATATGTACAAGAGTTAGGGCAGCAGATGAGATTTGAGAGAAACTAAACTGAGGTTACATACATATTGTGGCAACTGGAGAACAAATATGCAACATCATACAGCTCAATGAAAATTACATGGTAAGTCTACGGTCATAAAACTGAAGCACATATTGTAGATCAGCATCAGCAGAGCTTGTCTTCTGTTATACACTCAGATATCTGAAACATGTCTTTCAGTGCATAAATTTAATAAAGCATAATTTTCAAATAATCATCCATTTGATAATTATGGAAAATACAGCGGTACTCAAATACCCGCTATGTTGTTTTTAACTAGAGAAAAAAATGTTTCTTCCCAATAAAAGAAGTCCACATCCTGCATACGGGATGTCTGTTGATATGCTTAGTTTGCTTGAAAGTTTATAGCTTCAAACGCAACTGAACTAACTGAAAACTGAGAAAAGTTATGAAACATCTCTTGATTTGGAACATAGCAAATGGACTAGGCATGAGAAAATGGCTTAATTTTAATGAGTGGTTCCAGGTGGACAGAACAAGGCATATAAAGCATTTGAACTGGATTTCCTTTTCATAGCTGGCCAAACCAGCACAATTTCAATTATTCACACTTACTTCATTAGTTTCAAGAGTATGTATACTCACAATGCATTAATAATACTGGATGTTAAATGCCTTCAGGCAATTTGTGTCTTTATTCAAACACTTTATCACTGAGCCAGAAGGGAAAGATACAAATGGCTCTCCAATTGAGCTGTTCATTTTGTTTAACTTTTTCACCATTCTACAACCTTTGCAATAATCTGAGTCATCTGTAAAAGGCAAAACCTGTTCGTTTTCTCAGTTTTATGGAACAGGGTTAAGAAAGAAGAATGGTAAATTTAAATCTCACTTTCATGACTTTATTGTATCGCTCAAGACTAGGGAATCCCGCATTTCATTCGCAGGAATCCCAGGCTCCCGGGGATGACACAGTGCACGGGCATCTCACATATGAACGGTTTTAGAACGACCAACACTTATTTTTAATAAAACTACTGCAATATATTGACACAAATAAAAGACTAACCTTATCTACAAGCAGTTCTTGCTGTCATGTAAGTACATGTATCTAGTTAGTTGCAGTAATAAGAGCGTAGAAAGCACAACATGTCCAGCGTGATGTCGTCCAGGCAAGACAGCACCTTCATGCAGAGTATGCCAGCCGCTAAGAAAGCATGCTCTGCCTCCACTGAAGTAGGCTGCACAGTCATCAGATACTGATACACTTGTTCTAAACAACACCCGCGCTTGCCGTTGCTCTGAAACACTGCCGTTTCAGCTTTTACTGATGCATCCAGTTTCTTGTCATCATTCTGTGATGGCAAGTTTCTTGGCACAGATAATGAGGATGCAACAGACTGATGCATTGCAATTTCAAGTTGCTGTTGTCTGATGAAGTGCAAGCTGCAGCAATGGCGTCACTCTGTTATTTCTTGATCGATTTTACACGCTATATATGCGAGCTTGGCCGTTCCCATTTTCCCTGGAATTGCAGCAGTTTCATTACCGGGAATGCAGGAATGAAAAATGTCCAGGAATCCCTACTCAAGACCAATTTTTACAATGTTTTCATCTCAGTTTTTAGACAATATTCCAGATATCTTGCTGCTGGAAATAACTGAACTCCAGTATAACAATAAACCTAAAAATACCAAAGTTTCTTTGCTTGATTTCTACTGACTGTGCATTGCTCAGGATTTGTTTCCAAAGCTTTGCAAGCATGATACGTGCATAGTACCATTGTTTGGTAACACAGGTGTGAGCAAGTTTTTTCACAAGTGAAAATGACTAAAAGCATGTACAGAAGTGTACTAACATAAAAGTCAAAGGATACATCTTGTAATGTGCTTAAACGCATCATCAGTGATGTCATCCAGGGTCAAAGGGTGTTTCAGGCCTTTCAAACTCATGCACCTTAGCTTGGGTGACCCAGCTAGGGATGATCAGGCCCCAACTTGTGTCTGAGCAGTGTTTTGCCATGGCTCACTCTAAAGTATTCACATCCATTTTGAAGCCTTCTCCTCTGTCAGAGAGGTTGCCCAGCAAACCTTCAGCATCCTACCTCTATGGGCAAACTGTGATGATGTGGGTTCTGCTCCATGCTCCCACCTGGCTTCTGGGAGCTCTTGAACCCGACACCGTTGGTAATGTCACCGATGAGCTGGACAGTGAGGCACAACAAAGCAAGTGGATGGTGCAAAAAGTGCAAAGTGCTTTTATTTTAAAAATCAACAAAATCAAGTGTTCAAATAAATAGTGCAGTGCTTCAAAAATCTTCAAATAAATAATCCAATAAAAATAAGTGAATAGTGGAGGTTAAAAACAATAGAAAAAAATCCATTAAAAACCCAAGGTTAAAACGATTGGCTGGAAGTAGTCTCTTAAAACAAAGCCAGTTGCCTTTTTTTTACTGGTGACTCTCCTGCTTCTCCCATCCAGGCTATGCACCAGGGAAATCACCCTTCATGCAGGTGACCTTCTCAACGGTATGGCATGGTGGCCTTTCTGATCCCGGGCTCCGGTTCTGCTCACCCAGACTAAGACCTGGGTTCCCCACCGACCAGGACGCTCACGCTGGGGCTTCCATTTCCTAAGTCCCCGACTCCCGCTGCCATTGTTGCGGTGAGCCAACCTTCTCCCGGTCACTCCTGCTCTAAATAAGCACTCAGCAGGAGCAACCACTACTGTCGGCCCTCGGGTGCCAGCTAAACACCCCACTCAGGCCCACCTCTCCCAGCTGCCTGCAATCAGCACGAGCCAGCACTCGCTTGCTCGTTCGTTCGTTCGTTCTCCCTCACCGGCTTTCTCTGTCCTGCTTCCTGCCATCTTCTTCAACCTTAACCTCCCTTCACGTTCTTTTTTTCTTTCTTCCTCCATCCGCCTCACACTTCTATATATGATCCAGGGAGGTGGATAAAGTGTGGCAATCAGCAGCTCCCTGCAACAATTACAGATGCGGACAACTCCTCACCTGTGCACATAAGCGAGGACCATCCGCATCACGAATCACCCAGGAACCGCTCCAGCCACACTACCACACCCCCTCTCTAAGCCGCGAGGGTGGCGATTATTTATTTAAAAAGTGGCCTTTGATCTCAGCTGTGGACCCGCTATACCACACAAACACTGCGCCCGTCACCCCTTGCTGCAGCACTCCTCAACCAAGACATACTTGGCTCTCTTCTTTTTGTTCGCCTCTTGCTTCCTGGCTTCCCATGTAAATTGTGAGCTTAAGCATGACCACTTGCCTGGGCAACACATCAGCAGACCTATGTCTGAGCTAAGCATGGTCACGGAGATGATCTCAGGAAATGTAATCCTTTTTCCCAACTCAATCATCAGCTACCAATGCCTAGTTGTTCCTAGAAAGCTTGACTGATTTTGTTGGTGAATACATGGTTTCTCACCTGCTTTAACAAAGGACAAGGTTGTCCTCCTACTGCTTTAGGTTATGGCTCTACAAATGGTTGTACAGCTACTGTTGTGAGCAACTGGTTGTGATGCCAATTACAGCACCCAGTAACAAATTATAAAATACTCCAGCAACCCTCATCCTTGGTACAGATGACAAGCTGAGTTTGCTGGGCTTGGAAGGACATCATACATTGCCTGAATTAGGAACTTCAAATGCTCAGGCTCAGCTTGCCCCAACTCATACCAGATGTTACAGTTCTCTACCTTGTCCCACTCTGTCCAGGCAACCTGCTGACACACACCCACGGCCTTAATGGCATTCAGATCCCCAGCTCCAGACCTTACAGTTGGCACCTCGCCTTGCCTTTTGTTTTGTTGTAATGAGTTGTCAGTAAACTGTCAAGGCATGCCCATTCTTTGGCCACAATACCTATGTGCACACGGTGCCACAGTCAGTACCCCACTGGTTCAACAGCACCCTGTGCTCTCCACTTTCTTCCTGTCCTCACTTCAATTTCCACCGGACAGACCTTGGGATTTGTAGACAAATTATCATCATCACTTTGTATTCCACTTACTTCTGAACTGGGTCACGTGGGGTGCTGGAGCCTAAACCAGCAAAGGTAGACAAATCTTTTGCAATTATATAACTGGCAACTTATACAGTCTTGGCTAATATTAGGAGTTTGTGCAGAAGAAGCAAGAGCTTTCATGTTCATGAGCAGAATAATGTGACCATTAAAGCACTCTGCTTTAAAATTGGTATTTGGGCATTGATTTTAATAGCTCTTTATACAATGTTTTACAATTAAACCACTTCTGGCAGCACCTATTTTTAAAGTTAATATTTACTCATTTCCACTTGGAGACAAAGTAAGTATTACGTATCTACCTACGTTTCATTAACACATTGTCAGATTTGTCCTACACCAAAAAGTCTGCCAACCCGTCTTAGGTCCTCTGTATAGAATTCTAAATGTAATTTCTTCCCCACCGAGTTATAACCATGGTGGTGTTTACTACGGTTGTCGTTTCACTTTTAATTAACACGATTTGTTAGATCGTTTACCGTTTAATACCCTCTCAGGTGACGAAACGGATACAAAACAGACTGTTTTGAAAAACACAAGACTGATACTCTAATTTTTACATTCTAAGATATTTTTTGAATAAGAAAAATGTTAAACAGAGGGTTGGTATTTTATATGATTACCTACTTCGTCTACGATATGAACAACGTATTACTTTATTGCATATTTTGTCTCAGGATTATGTAATACAACGTGGATGAATGAAACGTGATGTGGTCCATACACGGCGGTTTATACCAGTACGTCCCCCAAACGGACACAGGCACACCTCCACGTTCGACACTACTTACATTGATTTGTTTGCTTCGAATGGCTCGCAGACGTTCTTTCCTCTTTAAAGCTTCCTCCTGCAAAGAACCGACAGGTTTCTCCATCTTCCCACTACGCACTGCGTTCGTAGGCCGGTAAATCGATTGATGGCTGGAGTCAGTACTGACAGTCGTGCAGCGATAACATCGATGTTATTCTGCGCGACTGCGCAAACGCACTTACTACTTTTGTGAAGTTCCATAAATCTAAACAACTCGAGCACCGCAGAACTCAAAAGAGTACTGTACCATAAACTATTTTGACGTTAGTTTCCTGAACATTATACTGAAATGCAATCGGGGGCATACTGTAACGTTATACCAAATTAACACTTTTACATGATGTTGATTTGGCAGAGTGAATAAAAGCGCAGCTATCACAAACTTACATTTTACCATGAAACACATGAATTATTAATTGGCTTTAAATGTTTATCTAATGGAGATCCGACGCGAGTGCAACGAAATAGTGCTGGGTACGAGCAGTCGATTGCACCACACACACCAATTTAAGCATAAATCAGATGGCTTGGGATGAGACAGAAGCCATCAAATGACAGCCATGCAAACAGTGAGAGTCTGCGAGCAGCAAAAGGCACCGCAGTCAGTAGGAATGGGCCATACCACTGTTTTTGAAATCAATACCGATACAAGTATTTTATGTGTCAGATTTCCGATACCGAATATATTTTTTAAAAAGCTTAGGAATTTATTTTCAAATGGTGATACTATTTAGAATGGCTAATATTAATGGGCCAGTCTGTATTTAAGTTAACTAATATCACAATACACTTTAAAGGTCACCATAACAAATTTATTGCAGAATAATATATTAATAGAATGAACACGTCATGTTATTTTCTAACCTGCTTTCTCCAGCCCAGGGCTATGGGAGGGTGCAGGAGCCTATCCCAGCTGCCATAGAGTGCAAGGCAGGACCAAACCCTGAACAGGGCGCCCATCCATTACAGGGCAAATACACCAAACACACACTATGGCCAAGTTAGCTTTGCCAATTCACCTAACCTGCATGTCTTTGGACTGTGGAAGGAAACTTACACAGTCACAGGGACAACATGCAAACTCCATGCAAAGAATGAACATACAAACGTAATAAAGACAATAATAACTTTTACGTTTTCATAAAGATTTGGTTATTTGTTTAATACATGTAAAACAGGCAATCACTTCATGAAAGTACTTAAACTGATCCCCTATATTCCTTATCTGGCACTGATTGCAGCTAAATCACAGGGCTAAAGATCTGCATCACTTTGATGTTTTACAAACATCTTTCTGTTGAACAGCATGTGTGCTTTTTAAATGTTTAAATGGGCTGCTTGTTTTGCCTATGTACTGCTGATTCTTCTAAAAAATATTGGATCGGGCAGCTGTATTTGTAAAAAGTAGCAGCATACAACGCTATGCTCTCGGTCAGCCATTGGTGTACAGTCTGCGCTTGTGCAAGAGGCGTGGGTTTATGGTGCTGTTGCGTCACAGAGGGTCTGCTCATTTCAGGAAGTGAGCACGGAAAGTGTGTTAATAAATTCTATGCCTTTGCAAGAACTTTGCTACCGTATCTTACAGAAGAAAGTAGTACTGTAATCGATATTTTTGAATGTTACTCAATACCAAATGAGTACAGTTTGAGTATCAAAGTATCGATTACTGTGGTATCGATCTGCACATCCCTAGCTGTCAGACACTGAAGCGGGATCCAAGTATTTTACTCCGACTTTTCTCTGTTCCATCCAGTCCAAATAAAAAAAGTGCAAATTTTTCATTTTTCCCGACATGGTTTAAAAAAAAAATCAGAATTAAATGTGAATACAGTGTTGATCAGGGTTAGCGCTAGTTCATCACATTTTGCTGAATGGTGACTCTAAAGCGTCCTTTTGTAAGAAAGTGTGAGTGCGTCCCGCCAGTGGCATAAGCAGCTTGCCGAAGGACCCTGTGCAGCGCCCTGAGGTGCCACCCCCCCTCCTGTCTAGCATAACTGTCAGTAATATATTTGCAACAGGTCCTAGGGGACGGCTAAGTAGTGGTGTCCGCGACACTATCAGATCACTCGCTGGTGACAAACAAACCGGCTCCCAAAATGGAATTTATAATAACTTTTTTAATCGCTTTATTACAGTAGCTGTAAGTTAGCAAAAATAAAATAAATTGTGGGACTGGAATGTTGGAGGTGTGGGTAAAAGTAGTACATAAATATATGTAAGATGTGGACCTGCTTATTTTTCCAAAACAACTTCGTGAAGGAAGGTAATTAAAATGTAACGTAAGCTAGAAAGTAGAAACTGTCCTGTGATATAAAATGAAGCCATTTCAATTTGTAACAAATTAAAACGACAACACCTGCTGACAAGATACTATATACAATCGACCTGTTTTACACAAGTTCTGAGAAAATTTTCAATTCCTGTTGCAGGTGTGCCTTACGTTTAGCAGCACCACTCTTATAATGTTTCCAGGATCCGCTGGTACAAGCCGACATTGGCGTCGTATGGTGAGAGTATAAAAAGCTTCAAATTGTTCAAATATTCAGCATTTGCTGACTAAAGGGGACCATAACCTGACAAAAGAATTGCTATGGTTTACCGTTTACGAGTTCGAATTTCGAAAACTGTTGACATCAAATCAAAGTACAAAAGTAACAATTATTTACGATAATAGTGTATATTTACAGTATTCATGTGGCATCCTTCAAAACTTCTTCCGTTCACATCCACTATGTCATGCCAAAGGTTGCCAAACTATGAATGTACACTTCTCTGTAAGGTGACAAGGACGTGTTGTGCCTTCGATTAGGCTCCGAGCCTCTGAACTCCCAAAGTCTAAATTCGTGTAAACTGTAGGCCTGCCAAATACATCAGCATGGATTGAATTGGACTTGCCTAGTGATGGTGCAAACATGTCACTGAAACTGTGAATTAATAACACAATTAACTGTGCAAGTGATTTAAGTTATTCAATCTTTTCTTAAATCTATATGGCCCCAAGTGGGCCCCCAAGCTTGTAGGCCCTTGTGCTTTGCACAGTCTGCACAATCCATTACTACACCACAGTGTCCCACCCCACCCAGGAGTAAGTCTGCCTTTATGTACTCTCACAGAGATCTGGCTCCCCAAGACCCTGTACTGAAATAAACTAAACAGATGGAGAATGTACCTGAAATATTATTAAACTTTGCTGATACAGTATATAAATGACAGGTTAGGGTTAGGCTTAGGGTTAGGGTTAGTACTGCTACCCACAGAATCAGTGTCCTGAGTTTGAATCTCATGCCAGGTCTTTGTCTGTATTGTTTAAATTGTCGAGTTTTTGTCTCCAACGACAACTTGATCTCAACATCAAGAATACCAACAAGCTCATTGAGGACTTCATGAAATCAAAAAGCTGTAGCCGCTCCCCATCCATATTAATGTGATTGCTGTTATGAGTGTCTCCAGCTCTAAGTTCCTGGGAGTTCACATCTCTCTTGGATTCTCAACACCTCTGTAATTGTGAAAAAAGCAGACAAACATTTGTTTTTTTTTGAGAAGACTGAGAAAAGCCAAAGTAAGAACTCAGGTCCTCACCAACTTCTACCGTTGCACAATCAAGAGTATTCTTTCCAGCTGCATCTCAAAGTGGTTTGGCAGTTGTATTCTCAGTGAGCAACAGACCCTACAACAAGTAATGAAAATTGCTCAATACATCATTATGACCCCATTGCCCGCCATTGAGGTCCTGTGTCTGACGTGATGATTATGGGGGGCATGCAATATTATCATGGACACTTTCCACCCCAACCATGGACTATTTGCCTACTTACTTACTTACTTATTGCAAAAAGGTCCTAGTGTAAAAATTTGGGAAAGTACAAAATCACCAACATCAATGAGACTCTCAAGCAATCTTTGTAAAATGTCAATAGTCATAATTAAGCTTTATAAAGTTGTGCGAATGATAACACAATCCAGTTGGAAGGCATAATGGAAAAGCCTAGTGAAACAACGGCCATGCAGTCAACTGCAGTGGGCCCACAGCCCCCTGGGCCCCATGCTTTGTATATAATAATACAACTGAATTGGACTAAACAAGTTTAAGTCCATTATTTTGTGATATTTAAATAACAGCACATGAGTGTAGGACTTGAATTTATTTAGTTGTTCATTCATTAGTTAAATTTAGGATCAAAGGAACGTTATCTTATGTTTTTTGTTAAAGAAAGGCCAAGGTGGCTTCTTTATACTAACAGCAATTTGCCTGCATAAGACCTCACTGTGACTATGACAGCCAAGTCAGAAGTTTTCTTTCTTTTACATTTTCTTGCTTTTTAGTCATTCTGGTGTGTGTGTGTTCAAACTACAGTGTGGATGTATGCATATTTATTTATTTATTTATTGTGAAAGCCACGGGGCCTTACAGCTCCCCAAACCCAGATACAGACAGCCACAGACACACAAGTCCAAAAGCAGCACGCAGTTATTTCCTCGGGGGGCAGCTTTATTTCATGCTCCCATTTCAGAGCACAGTACACAATTAAACAATCAACACTACTACTCAGTCCATTCTCTTTTGTCATCTTTCTTTCTTTATTTCTCTTTTTCACTTCTCTTCCGCCTCCACTCCTCTCCCAGCAAGCTTTGTCCTCCACCACCTGACTCCGGCTCCTCGAATGGAGTAAGGCAGCCATTTTTATAGTGCACCCAGAAGTGTTCCAGGTGCTCTCTGATCTTCTTCCAGCAGCACCTCTGGGTGTGGCAGAAGTGTTGCAGTCCAGGACTCTGGAATTTTCCAGTCACCCCTTGGCTGTGGCCACAGGTCCCAGCAGGGTTGAGCTTCTAAGCTCCAAACCCTTGGCCCCAATATATTCCAGAGGAGCTGGCCTCTTGTGTGCACACTATCTATCTATCTATCTATCTATCTATCTATCTATCTATCTATCTATCTATCTATCTATCTATCTATCTATCTATCTATCTATCTATCTATCTATCTATCTATCTATCTATCTATCTATCTATCTATCTATCTATCTATCTATCTATCCATCTATCTGCTAACCTGTGTACAGACTTCACTAATGAATAAATAAATCATTGTTTAAAAGTCCAGCTATACCCTTCTCTCTATATATTCTGATCACACACCAGTGGGGTACGCACTAACTTTTTAAAGGACATTATAATAATCTCTATTATTCTCTACTGTAGTGTCGGCCAGCCAAACCTGAGAGGCAGAGAGCCTGCATTAATAACACAAACTCAGATTAGTTCAAATTAAAGCAAAGTACTCAACAAGGAAGCCCACATTCTGGACAAAAACATCTTTACATATTTCTCAGATAGCCTAAGATTATCAGTTATATTTGGTTTTCTCTACAATAGGGTAAACATGCACAGGGATAAATCAGTTGTAATAGCCAATACCATAGTACTAGCACAGAAGAATCCCAGTTCACCTTCTATAATTCAGTTGGCAAGCGATGTCCTGTGTGATCTCAAGTTAGGAAAAATCAAATTCTCTCTTAGAGGATTTGTCCAAAACTTTTTAAAACATGTAAAGAATTAATTATTATTTTAGAATAAGCATGCTAGGCCTGTGATTTACTTTCTCATGCTATTAGTTATTAATTGTTCTATTATGTTTAAAAAGTTGGATTTTTTTTGAGTGTGTCTCTCTTCTTTCTTGTGGGGGGGGTGGGGGGGTTCAAATCCCGATTTGCTTTTTTGTTCCTTTGTATTTCCCAAGTTTGCTCTGTGTTGATTAGTGAGCTGCAGTATGGTTTCATACCAAGAAAGATCACCACAGGTGTGATGTTTGCTCTGAGGATGTTGATGGAAGGGCGGCACGGTGGCGCAGTGGTAGCGCTGCTGCCTCGCAGTTAGGAGACCCGGGTTCGCTTCCCGGGTCCTCCCTGCGTGGAGTTTGCATGTTCTCCCCGTGTCTGCATGGGTTTCCTCCGGGCGCTCCGGTTTCCTCCCACAGTCCAAAGACATGCAGGTTAGGTGGATTGGTGATTCTAAATTGGCCCTAGTGTGTGCTCAGTGTGTGGGTGTGTTTGTGTGTGTCCTGCGGTAGGTTGGCACCCTGCCCAGGATTGGTTCCTGCCTTGTGCCCTGTGTTGGCTGGGATTGGCTCCAGCAGACCCCTGTGACCCTGTGTTTGGATTCAGCGGGTTGGAAAATGGATGGATGGATGTTGATGGAGAAATATAGAGAAGGTCAGACGGAGTACACATTGTGTCTTTGTGGACCTGGAGAAAGCATATGACAGGGTGCCTCGAGAGGAGTTGTAGTATTGTATGAGGAAGTCGGGAGTGGCAGAGAAGTATGTAAGAGTTGTACAGGATATGTACGAGAGAAGTTTGACCATGGTGAGGTCTGCGATAGGAGTGACGGATACATTCAAGGTGTGTGTGGGATTACATCAGGGATCGGCACTGAGCCCTTTCTTATTTGCAATGGTGATGGACAGGTTGACAGACGAGAATGGACAGAATGGAATCCCCATGGACAATGATGTTTGTTGATCTGTAACCGTAGTAGGGAGCAGGTTGAGGAGACCCTGGAGAGTTGGAGATATGCTCTAGAGAGGAGAGGAATGAAGGTCAGTAGGAACAAGACAGAATACATCTGTGTAAATGAGAGGGAGGTCAGTGGAATGGTGAGGATGCAGGGAGTAGAGTTGGTAAAGGTGGATGAGTTTAAATACATGGGATCAACAGTATAGAGTAATGAGGATTGTGGATTAGAAGTGAAAAAGAGAGTGCAGGCAGGGTGGAATGGTTGGAGAAGAGTGTCAGGAGTAATTTGTGAGAGACGGTTATCAGCAAGAGTGAAATGGAAGGTCTACAGGACAGTGGTGAGACCAGCTATGTTATCTGGGTTGGAGACAGTGGCACTGACCAGAAAGCAGGAGACGGAGCTGGAGGTGACAGAGTTAAAGATGCTAAGATTTGCATTGGGTGTGACAAGGATGAATAGGATTAGAAATGAGTACATTAGAGGGTCAGCTCAAGTTGGACGGTTGGGAGACAAAGTCAGAGAGGTGAGATTGTGTTGGTTTGGACATGTGCCGAGGAGAGATGCTGGGTATATTGGGAGAAGAATGTTAAGGATAGAGCTGCCAGGCAAGAGAAAAAGAGGAAGGCCTAAGAGAAGGTTTATGGATGTGGTGAGAGAGGACATGCAGGTGATGGGTGTAACAGAACAAGATGGAGAAGACAGAAAGATATTGAAGAAGATGATCCGCTGTGGCAACCCCTAATGGGAGCAGCCGAACGAAGAAGAACAAGAAGCTATGTGTTAATTTGGAAGTAAATAGTTATATCTGTTATTATTATTTGTTTGTAGTATACTATTGTCATGTTCCGCTTTTCAAAAATAAAATAAAAAAGAAAATGGTCATGATCTGAGGGTATTCTAAGGTTATTTATACTCATAACTAGGTTTTAGGTTAATAGACTGCCAGTCACTTCACCCTCATATTCCAGAGAAGGTGCAAAAACAAACTTATCACTTAATTTCACTTGCCAGTGCAGCCACAGCACATTTATATAATAATGTGAGGCAAGCAACTGCAGTTTTCCTCCACATTTTTTTTTTATTTTTAATAGGAAAGTGCAGTATCGGATATTAAGATATTTGTGGTAGTTTTTCATATGTTAATTTTGTCTTGAAAATACAATAGCAAAGCCACTCTTTGTTTGCCTAAGCCAGGCTGAATAATAAGCCTTCCTTTGCATCGCTCCACTATTTGCCATTCAAATTAATCCACCGTCTCACTTTCATATCCTAAAAGTGCTGAGCTCCTGAAATGAAATGACACTTTCACTTCTATCCATTTTTTTAATTCAGTTTAATTGTAATTGTTTCCATTATTGAGTAGAGGGGGTGAAATCAAAAATTTGATGAACTTTGTGTTAAGTTGGTAACATTTTCCATTTCTTCTTTCTCTATATGACGTTTGCCAGAGTTAGAAGGCCTTACCAGTTATGAATGAGATGCCAGTCCATCACAAAGACAATCAGTGTGTGTCCAGACTATGAGAGAATATCAAAGTGCTGGGAAGAAACTCTGCAAAACACAATAATGGTATCCTAGTCGGGAATCAGCAACAAGGTAAATAGTCCACAATGATCCTGAAAAGGAATAGATGGGTCCATAATTCAACGCTGACTGCGGAGCATTTTGGATTCCTTTTGTGAAATGAACATCTATCCATTAACTGGTCCCCTGCGTTCATGAGGTTTTCCAAACTTAATTGGCAGGTAGAGCAGCCTCCAATCTGATGCAACGAGACCCTGCTACCTACATTCAAGAGTATCTCACTGTGCTTTGCAACTAAGAGCACAAGATCATATGTAGCATTATAGCACCTCTCCTTTATATCCTGGGGGACAGGTGACAGGGAAAGGTGACATTGTTTGAACAGCAGGTGGTCACTATCACCTGGCACATGTAATGACATGATTGCTGCTACAGTGAATAGTGCAGGCCATGTGAAAGACTGAAGGTTCAGCTAGTTACCTTACCAACAGGCCAACCACAATGTACAGTACATATCATCATGTCTGCCAAAGCTACTTTGCCTCAAAATAAAAGAATCATATGTTGACCCAGGTCATTGAGCCATAATGCTTGTCAGTTTCATCTTGAAATCACACAATTTCCGCGTTAACGGAAAGTCATTGATCATGGTTAAGAAAAGCAGCTTCATTCTTGTGAGGTGCCTTTTAGCAACATGAGTGTAGTAAATTATGTTAGGAGAACTGGACCCTGCTGCAAAATGCCCTTTTACGTGGGCATATTATATTTTTTGTATGTACACCCACACCTATGGGCAGATTTACTGTAAAACTAATGAAGCTTTAGCTTCAGCATACCTAATCCCAAAGAAGTGACTGAGAAGTGACTTTAGTCCACATTCTTAAAAATATTGGCTGTCTACTGTATGAAAAGGGACTATTTTAAAATCCCTACATGTAGCAGTTAGTCAGTCAGTCATTATCTAACCCACTATATCCTAACACAGGGTCACGGGGGTCTGCTGGAGCCAATCCGAGCCAACACAGGGCACAAGGCAGGTACAAACCCCGGGCAGGGCACCAGCCCACCACAGGGCTCACACACACACACACACACACACACACACCCACAACACATACTAGGGACAATTTTGGGTCACCAATGCACCTAACCTGCATGTCTTTGGACTGTGGGAGGAAACCGGAGCACCCGGAGGAAACCCACGCAGACATGGGGAGAACATGCAAACTCCACGCAGGGATGACCCAGGAAGCAAACCCAGGTCTCCTAACTGCGAGGCAGCAGCACTACCACCGTGCCACCCATGTAGCAGTTAAATTAAAAAAAAAATTATGAGGAACAACTCCACTGAAAAAGATGGTGGTGATTAACCAGATCTCGTTGCCGATTGCAAAGGGGCCTCCATAACAGTTCATGCTTCAGGACCTCAAAAATGTACGTCCTACCTATACTATATGAAAACTGGATGTAGCAACTTGCCGGCCGTTTAATGGCCTCCAGCAAAGCAGGAATGTTTCTCATGTCAATGCACATTATAATAATGGCTTGATGATTTGAATTATTATACACGTCAGTCATCATTTAAGTGGTCTGGCTGCATCACCCTACTTGTTCATTTCCAAGTTTCTCCGAAATGATGCATATGCTTGGGTCAGAGTTGCTGTAAATAAATGCATGTTGTCCCATATTATAAAATTTTCTTTTATAAATCCCAACATTTGCATGGGAAGATGGGTACACACATTTTGAACCTCTTTTTGTGTCTACACAAGCTTTATAAATAAGGCCCTCCTACATTCAAGATAAATAACCCAACCATTCAGTTTCAGAGCGTACATCTTTCTTCCAGAAGTACTAGCCAAAAGCAGGAAGCAAGCATGGGTGGCAACTCAGTCCATCAGCAGGCACTTTAAAGCACACGCTCACTCTTGCTTATATCAACCTAATTTAGAGTCACCAATTCATCTAACAGGAAAGTTAAATTAAATTAAATTATCTAAAGAAAATCCACAAAGATACAAAGGGCACAAGCAAAGTCCACTTAGACCTAACCCAGAATAGAGCCCCAGTTTATGACACTTTGAGGCAGCAGAGCTGATCACTGTGACACCATAAGTCTGTCTGCCATCATCCATATCCTTTGCCCTCCTGATGCTCTTGATTAGTTGATATGTTTCAAACTATTTTGTAACCCACCAGCCTTTATCTTCCATTGCACTTTTCTATTGGTAATACTGTGGCAAGGCAAGCCAATCTGCTTATATCTGCATTTTTGGTTTAGTTTGCATTATTTTGTTCTCAGATAGCCAAGCATTTTCACACACCTGGATTCACTTTTTCAACTGCTTCCCCCACACCATGTGCATTCTATCCCCTATCATGCGCAGAAAACATCCCCCACACACTGTCCCACCTGGCACCTTGGCGACCCCTGTACTCTCCACTTTGTGTGCTCCCTGTAATTATCTCCAAGGAGGTATCAGTGTGTGCTTTTTCTCTGCACTGCTCCTACTCAGTCTGCAATCCGCCAAAGCACCCTTGGGGCACCTCTGAGGCAATATGGGGACAGATGGAATGGTGTATGGCTGATATGTTTTTTTATCTGCTTTACCTCCAACCTTATTAAATGGTAATAACTTTGTACATTTGTATCCCTTTTCAAACTAATTTCCATTTTAGGAAAATGATTAATGGTCATACAGTTTATATTTTTATTTTTTTATTTTATATTAATATTAATGGTGTTATTTTTGATATACATTCATTGGCCATTTTGTAAGTTACATCCATGTAATACCAAGCAGAACATTTTCCCCCAAAACAGCCCAAATATCTTGAGGCATGGATCCATGCATGGATGTGTTGCAAAAATAAATTAGGGATTTCGGCCCATGTCAACTTCATAACATCATGCATATCCTTCAGATTTTTGTATCAAGTTCTTGGCAGGTCTGTTATGTCATTCCCAGTCTATTTAATATCTTACATTTAGGCAAGGCCAAGACATCAGTGTAACCCCTGTGTGGTAAAAGAGATATCCTGAAGCATGTTCTCATCTCCTGTTGTGCTGCACAAGAGGAAGAATGCTACCAATGACACCGCAACCAGTTGCAGAAAGCGAGTCAGTACTATCTCCATCCAACCAGTGTAACCATATATAAGCTTCATCAGGACTCACTAAGAAGCCAGAACTACAGCCAAAAGCAACAGCAGGACTCTTTGGAAGATCACCAGACTGGCAATTTAAAGCCAACCTTGGCAAGCACCTTAAACTCCCAAAGAGTATTACCAATACCACATTGATGCCTCATATGGTCCTACTGTTATTAGCATAGGGCAAGTGGTTTTGTGCATTCACGGTGCCCTGGGAAGAACAGATAAAGGAGGCCTTTCAGAGGACAAGAGCAAAGTACTAAGAATTAGCAGAAGCATGCTGCTGGAAGGGGTGGCATGCACAGTGCTGGTCCATTTAATTAGGATGCAGGGGTTTGCTGGACAATCCATTTGTAAGACATTCAGTCTCATACGTATCACAAACACAAGCAAGGAAAACGTGGATCTTTAAATGGCTGTGGATTAGAAGGAGTAACCCATGGAGAGATGCTACTTAAAAACAAGCTAGACCTGATCAACTCCACCTGGGTTGCCCCAGGTGCATTACTGATGAGTTGTCTAAGTACATCAGCAGATGTATTTTGTGAATATGCTCAGATAAATTATCCTTCATTAGTTAGGCGAATCTTCCATCCTCATGTTGTACATGTTTGGCCCAGAAATGCAAAAGGAATACTGCAGGCGTTAGGGCCTGGCTCCAACAGTGATGTATTATGCTGTTGATGTAATGACCTGTATTGTATTTCATGGTACTCTTAAGATCAAAGCTAATTTAATTACTTCTTCATGATTCTGAGTGATCACTTTCATCCCATGCTACTGCATTTCTTTCTAACTTTGAAAAATATGAATTTCCAAGAAATTACCCCCAGCATGTGTGCTTAGTTACCCAATGGTTTATTGAGAAGGACTTTAAAGTCCTCCATATGCTATGCTCTTTTCTGTTACAAGATCTGATCGTAACTGAGCATTCATGGAAGATTTTGGAACAACAACCAAGAATAGTCATAACTTAACTGATATCCTTGTGGAAGAAAGATACTGCATTTTTTGTGTAGAAATCTGAGACACACCAGAATCAAGATGGTTCCATTCAACACCTTATTGATTGACCTCATATTGTGGTTTCTATTTTTTTAATTTCACACTATCACTTTCCTACTCTGTAAATCTCCATCAATCCTCCAGACTCATTCATGCTATTAAAGATGGATTCACTTTAGGCCTGTTGTTTACCCCCTCTCGACAGTAGGTGCAGTAATTATTCTTTGATAGCCAATCAGGAAGGCCAGTCTAAGATAAGCTTATCACACTGCTTCTTTATTTTTTTGAGTTGCTATGGAACAAATGTAAATCAATGAACCATTTATTTACCCAGAATTAACCATAGGTGCCTTTTTGTAGCTGAACAAATACAGTTTCTTGCACAGGTCAGCAGACAAAGACAGCGTGACTGTATAGTAAATTGATTTCTTCACGTCAGCTGCTGTATTGGCGGCGCAGTGGTGCTTGGTAGCTGCAGAGGTTAGACCACCCCCTAGTCATCCATGGAAACATATTACTATGGATTTTATAACTTTCTGTAGTTTAAATAGTAGGTTTTCCTACTATTAAAAATGTAGCTAGATCCTATATGTGGGCTATTTAATAGTATTGGAAAAAAACTTCTATTTGCTCAAGGGTTACCGAAAATATTTTGTATTATAATGAAAGTACTTCCTTTTGTTATTTTGGCTCACCTTTGCAACATACTGTAATTATTGTTAACTAAGGTGTACATATAAATACTACGTAAATCTAGTGTCAGAACAACAGTCTTCTCCTGAATGTCAGCAAGACAAAGGAGTTAATTGTGGACTTTCAAGGCACTCAGGTGGAGAAGATGGACAGTTTTTAGTGTGTTTCTTTATGCTGCTACCAGGCATGGATAAATAGGGAGGGTTACATCAGGAAGGGCATCTGGTGTAAAATTTTGCCAGCTCAATATGCAGACAAAAATACAAATTTCCAAACCGGATCGTTTGAGACCCAGGTTAACAACAGCCGCGACCAGGATGCTGGTGGAAATTGGACTACTGTTGGCCAAAGAAGGAGAAGAAGAGGGAGGAGATGTGTCTGGAGGCAGGAGGAGAGTAGGAAGGTAAAGAGAGTGGAACTGAGGGTAGGAACTTTGAATTTTGGCAGCATGACTGGTAAGGGGAGAGAGTTAGCAGATATGATGGAGAGAAGGAAGGTTGATATATTGTGCGTGCAAGAGACTAAATGGAAGATTAGTAAAGCCAGGTGGATCGGAGGTGGATTCAGATTGTTCTATCAGGACGTGGATGGGAGGAGAAATGGGGTAAAGGTTATTTTGGAGGTGAAAAGAGTGTCAGACAGAGTAATGATTATGAAGGTGGAAATTTGAGGTGTGATGGTGAATGTTTGTTAAAGCATATGCCCCACAAGTTGGGTGTGCGATGGATGAGAAAGAAGATTTCTGGAGTGAGTTGGATGAAGTGATGAATAGTGTACCCAAGGGACAGAAACTGGTGATTGGAGCAGATTTCAATGGACATGATGGTGAAGGGAACAGAGGAGATGAGGAGGTGATGGGTAGGTATGGTGTCAAGGAGAGAAATGAAGGTCAGATGATAGAGGATTATGCAAAAAATGATGGGCATGGTGGTGGTGAATACATATTTTAGGAAGAGGGAGGAACATAGGGTGACATACAAGAGTGGAGGAAGATGCACACAGGTAGATTATAACCTATGCAGAAGAGTCAATCTGAAGGAGACTGAAGACTGCAAAGTGGTGGCAGGGGAAAGTGTAATTAGGCAACATAGGATGGTGGTCTGTAGGATGATGTTGGAGATCAAGAAGAGGAGGAGAGTGGTGGAAGCTGAAAAAGGAAGACTGCAAGATTAAGTTCAGGGAGGAGGTAACAGAGGCACTGGGTGGCAGTGAAGTGTTGCCAGACAGCTGGACAACTACAGCAGAAGTAGTAAGGATGACAGCAAGAAGGGTGTTTGGCGTAACATCTGGACAGGGTAAGGGGGAAAAGGAAACCTGGTGGTGGAATATGGAAGTACAGGAGAGTATAAAGAGGAAGAGGATGGCGAAGAACAAGTGGGATAGTCAGAGAGATGCAGAAAGTAGACAAGAGTACAAGGAGATAAGCTGCAAGGTGAAGAGAGAAGTGGTGAAGGCTAAAGATAATCAGTGCAGGATTTACGTATAAGCTACACAAGCTATAGCTTAGGGCCCCCGCCTTCTTGGGGGCCCCCAAAACAAATTGTCCGAGTGAGCAATTGTTATATATACTTAAATATACTACAGCATTATTTGTCCCAATCAGGCCCGGCCTTAGGCATAGGCGAAGTAGGCGACCGCCTAGGGCCCCGGCGTCTGGGGGGCCCCGGATCGACTCCTTGGTCTAATTTTCACGCATTTCACAGAGCTTCCAGGGGGGCCCCTGGACCCCCCTTTCGCCTAGGGCCACATAATACCTAAGACCGGGCCTGAAGATAATGCATATAAAATGCATATAAAATGAGACAGAGGAGGGGATGCTGGCACACGCATAGTGTTGCCGCTCTTTCCTATTATCAATACTTTTCGCAAAATTCGCCTTAATCCTGCACTTTTTTATTTTCTTTATTGTACGTATAGTTTGTGGATGCAGCTAACTCGAATTCTATGGATTTGGTTTAATTTTTACGGACTTTATGGACTTTACCTTGACTGGGAATAACTGAATCTGTGGATCACGGGACAAGACCTACGAACATTTCTTTATACCTTGGCGATCTAGGAGCCTGGGATGTTTGTCTCCTTGATTATAGTTGCTATGCTGGTCTGCTCTCGATTCATTTTATTGTGCTTATGACTAAGAACTGATCTGATGTTCACACCCACCTGGCTTGTGGCTCTGGGGTGATCATGCCTGTAATACCCAGCGTTAATTGTTTGTAGCTGTATGTTGGAACCTCCAAATCCTGCTACCCCCTCCTGCTATGCTGTCTGCTGCTTTGCTATCACCGCTCATCTGCTCCACCGCACCTGCCCATCTCACCGGCTCCGTTGTGCTGTGCTGCTTCTCCACTGCTATCAGATAAGTATTGCTCAGTATCATGCTAAAATACTTTCATGACAAACTCCTTCTTATTAAACAGTTTGTCCAGAGCAAATGGTCTGACTAGAATATCCTAAAAGACACCAGTATTTTGTGGTGCCTGAAATATGTACATCGCGGGTCAGGTCGCCACCACCGCTGGGCTGTGAATGAAAAGATTACTGGCAACATTTGCTCAGGAATACGCTGTCCTACTCATGGCCCTGGAAATAGAAGTGTCATTGTGCCAAATTTACAGTATGTGAAAAAAACTCCAGTCACAGCTCTGTGCAAAAAGAAGTCTCATCAACTAATATTGCACTGTTTAATTTGAGATATTTTAATGGCAAAGCATTGGTGCTGTCAGAATTCATCATTGATACCAAACTTGATATGTTGTGCTTAACAGAGACCTGGCAAAAACCAAATTAATTTAAGTCTCTCACAGAGGCGACACCACCTGGTTACACTTTCCTCACAGAGTCTTGTAGCTCAAGACAAGGCGGAGGACTTGCAGTAATTGTCAGAATGGAATTAAACATCAAAAGAATCCCAATTGATTGTCCATTGTCTTTCGAGTGTCTGGCTCTTAAACTAATAACGGAATCAGGTCCTGTCTTACTCAGAGATGGCAGTGGACTTTTTAACCAGATTGTTTAATAGAATCTTGGAAAGCAAGAGGATGCCTGAGGAGTGGATAAGAATTGTACTGGTACCAATTTTTAAGAATAAGGGGGATGTGCAGAGCTGTAGTAACTACAGGGGGATAAAATTGATGAGCCACAGCATGAAGTTATGGGAAAGAGTAGTGGAAGCTAGGTTAAGAAGGAAGGTCATTAAGAGTGAGCGGCAGTATGGTTTAATGCTGGGCAAAAGCACTAAAGATGCAATGTTTGCTCTGAGGGTGTTGATGGAGAAGTATAGAGATGGCCAGAAAGAGGTGCATTGAATCTTTGTGGACCTGGAGAAAGCATATGACAGGGTGCCCCCAGAGGAGTTGTGGTATTGTATGAGGAAGTTGGGAGTGGCAGAGAAGTATGTTAGAGTTGTACAGGATATGTACGAGGGAAGTGTGACAGTGGTGAGGTCTGCAGTAGGAGTGATGGATGCATTTAATGTGCAGGTGGGATTACGTCAGGGATCGGCTCTGAGCCCTTTCTTATTTGCAATGTTGATGGAGAGGTTGACAGACATGATTAGACAGGAGTCCCCGTGGACAATGATGTTTGCTGATGACATTGTGATCTGTAGTGAGAGTAGGGAGCAGGTTGAGGAGACTCTGGAGAGGTGGAGATATGCTCTAGAGAGGAGAGGAATGAAGGTCAGTAGGAACAAGACAGAATGCATGTGTGTAAATGAGAGGGAGGTCAGTGGAATGGTGAGGATGCAGGGAGTAAACATGGCAAAGGTGGATGAGTTTAAATACTTGGGATCAGAGCCGGACTGACGTTTACAATCAGAGAGCCTGGCCTGGCATTCAGAGCAACCAGTGAAATAAACTAATGGTGAAATTATATAATGTTATTATACTGGAAAACGAGCAGGCGTTATTGCTCTGTAGTGGGCAGAAGTCCTTTCAGTTTAATGTTGGAGGGTTTCTTTTCTGGTTTCTGGTTGGATGGGTTCTTGTTTTTGTTCAAGTCAAGTTTGACTTTGCATGTGTCTCATGCTCTGACAATTAAACAGGAGCGCTATGATGAGAGGTGCAAACATCTGGTGCTTTTGTGATTAAAGTTATATATGAAGATTGTTTAAAAGTTTATAATATACTGTACATTGAATTTATTTGGATGTTGTATGGGTTTTGGTATTTGTTACTGTGTATTTATTTTGTTTTATTTTTGTTTCAAATTTTAATGAAGTGTAGCGTATGGTCACATTTTTAATGTTTTTTTTTTCCTCTTTCCCTGAAGAGTGACTAAATAGGCTATACAAAATGTTTTTTATTTTGTTTTTTTATTAATGCATGTATGTAAGTGGAATGATTTGTGTTTTTAAATGTACCTGTTGTTTTTTATTTCACAATAAGTTTGTTAATGAACGTGTCTTGTTTTTACTTTATTTTAATATTTTTAAAGTGCGTCTCTCGCGCTCTGACAGTTAAACCTCAGTGCTATGATGAGAGAGTGACTAAATAGGCTATATGAAATGTTTCACAGTTTTTTGTTTACTAAGTGCATTCTTTAAAAAATGTTTGACAGAATTCTGTGGCACTGAGACATTTTTGAGTCTTTTGTCTATTAAAGAAATTCAAAATGGTCTTTTTTGACCAACACGTTGAAGAGTATTCAGTATTACCATCCAGACACTGACAGCGGCTCGGCTGTGTAGATTCCACACTCACAGTTGAAATTGAAAACATAATCTATGCACGGTGGATTCCACTGACAACTACTTTTTGTGGTTCAGTGCTTTTTGCACATTTGTTTCAATATAAATATTATAGAACTGCATGGTTTATTTATTTATGAAGTGTTTACATTTATGAAGTGTTGTTGCACACTTTATCAGAGATAGTCTTGAGACTAATATTTAAGAGTGAAATGTAGGTTGTGATATTGGCGCTTGGTTGGCACTGACCCGACACAGACTGACAACAGAGGCACATGTAAAATAAACAAAAAAAGATTTATTTTTTCTACACCTGTGGTGCACATCTTCCCCGTGAATCCCACAGGCACAACACCTTCCTCAACACACACACACACACAAAGAAAAATCACTCCAAATCACACTCTTTGTCTTCCACTCCTCCCAGGGCAGCTTCGTCCTCCTCCTCCCGACTCTGGCTCCCTGAGTACTGGCTGCAGGCTCCCCTTATAGCCCACCCGGAAGTACTGCAAGTGCTCGTTGACCTACTTCTGGCTGCACTTCCAGGTGTGGCTGCGCTCCCACCCAGACAGGCTCTTAAAGCCATGCAGCTCTATGCAGCCCCCCCTGGCGGAGGCCACGGAGCCCAACCAAGATGAGCTCCAGTGTTCCATGAAAGTGGCCCCGACACAACCCGTGGGGGGGGGGGGGGTTCCAACAAAGGTTCCAAGGGATGTAGCGTGGCTCCCATTGCTGCTCCCCCAGATCTAGTGACAAAGGGGCGTCCCAGCTGGGCATGGGCCCCGGCCATCTGCCACAATGTGTAAAAGCTGAATCTTCTGTCTCCTCATTCATAAAAAATTCCAAGACAAAATGGTGTTTGTTGGTTTTTTGAGTCTGTGCCTGTACACAAAAACTGATGTATACCTAAGTTAGACTTGGGTCTAAGCTTCACAGTCCAGCCCTGCTTGGAATCAACAGTACAGAGTAACCGGGATTGTGGAAGAGAAGTGAAATAGAGAGTGCAGGCAGGGTGGAATGGGTAAGGATGAATGTCAGGAGTAATTTGTGACAGATGGGTATCAGCAAGAGTGAAAGGGAAGGTCTACAAAATGGTAGTGAGACCAGCTGTTAAATAGGTGGGAGGTGGTGGCACTGACCAGAAAGCAGGAGACAGAGCTGGAGATGACAGAGTTAAAGATGCTAAGATTTGCATTGGGTGTTGAGGACGGGCAGGATTAGAAATTAGAACATTAGAGGGTCAGCTCAAGTTGGTCGGTTGGGAGACAAAGTCAGAGAGGCGAGATTGCGTTGGACATGTGCAGAGGAGAGATGCTGGGTATATTGGGAGAAGGATGTTAAGGATAGATCTGCCAGGAAAAAGGAAAAGAGGAAGGCCTAAGAGAAGGTTTATAGATGTGGTGAGAGAGGACATGCAGGTGATGGGTGTAACAGAACAAGATTCAGAGAACAGAAAGATATTGAAGAAGATGATCCGCGACCCCTAACGGGAGCAGCCAAAAGAAGAAGAAGAAGTCCAAGTATACGCAGCCCTGCTGGATACCTTGGGGGCCACCAGGAGTCACTGTAGGAGGACTCGGAGGCTCTTATGTGCCCTATAACCCGGGAGTACGTCATGGTCACGTGACAGGAAGAAACGATGTGCTCCCGGGTTGAAGAAAAGGACTGTTTACCCTGACCCGGAAGGAATAAGGAACTGTGGACTGATTGGGCAGGAACACTTCCGGGTCAGGGTGTATAAAAGGACTATGGGAAGCCCAGACAATGAGCTGAGCTGGGAGGTAGGGTGGCGAAGTGTCTGGGCGAGGAGGATTGGTTTGTGAGAGAGTTTATTGTGGTTTATGAATAGTGTGGAGTGGAGGGTGCTTTGTGCACGTAAGTACAAAATAAAGAAGAGTTGTACTTTTACAATGTGTCTGGAGTGGTACCTGAGGGTCCGAGAGGTGGACAAAGGGCATATCTGCTACAACAGCTTCCACACATATGGACAGCTGCCTCAAGCAAAGAGACTTACTAGCTCGGCATAAACCAACTAATTGGTTTCCTTCAGACATGAGCGTCACTCAACACCTGTGCTCCAAACTAAAGCAGGTGTCTGCTCACCACTCTGCTTCTTTTCAGAGACATTCTTTCTGGCCCCTAACCCAAGTGATAATAACACAATCACCCTCTTTACATGCTCTGATCAATATAACTTGACCCAAACAAACAATAAAGTAAAATTAAACAGAGCACAATAATACCAATAGTAGCAAAGAACAGAACATTTATTTAGAAGAGTATTTTCAGGATACTTCCTGTAAGACTGTAGATGATGATGAGAAAGAGTCCCTGGGTGCATAGCTGCTTAAAAAGTTTCTTCAGTTTACCAAGGTCTTTGATCTGCCAGTTTCAGTAAAAATGCAGACATCTTGTCTGAGAGAACCCTAACTATTATTTTCCTCTGGCGTGTACTTCAGATATATCCATCCGGTTTACTCCCTTTCAATGTATTAAAAATTTCACCAAGAGAGCCAAATACAGGAATGTAAAATATGCTATACTTTAGACTCCATGGAGGGATGCAGAGCACAGACTTAAAATATGGACTAAAGAAAACAGGCTTCCGCTGTGAAACACTGAATGCAAGGTATATCTTAAAATGGACTTGTAAGGCTAGTCTGTAGAACAGTGGACCTACCCACTGTGACAGTAAGGGGTGCTGTCGCAACTCCTAACCCGCAGACAATACGCCAAAACACTAGGTAAAATTCTCAATGATGAATTTATTATAACAAAAGTGTACACCTCCACCTCCACTATACTCAAATAAATCAATAATTACAATTAACAAATCCGCCACTCCTCCCAGCAGCTCTGTCACACTCCCTCCCAACTCCAGCTCAGTCTGCTGGGGTTTCCCACAGTCCTTTTATATTCCTTGACCCGGAAGTGCTTCTGTCCCTCAGTCCTTGTGATTTCATAGAACTTCCGGGTCACATGGGAAACTCTCCTTTTCTTCAGCCCGGAAGAACTTAATTTCCTCCATTCCCATGACGAGATAGTACTTCCGGGCTATAATAAAAACAGTTGTGCCTCCCTGCAGCATCTCCTGGTGGCCCCCATGGCCTCCAGCAGGGCTATGCATCCAAACTCCATTGTCCATAATGCCCTGTGGGAATTTGGGGCACCTCTATGCTGCAGGGAGGACTCCCTCTAGCGGCCTGGGGATGTTGGCTGGGATAAACTGCCAGCCATCCCTCATAGTTCCCCCCCCTCAGCGAAGCATAGTGGGGCATAGCGTCCAGCCCCGCGAGGGTCATCTTCCTCCAGGAGGTACTTGCTGTGGCCGGTCCGTGACTCCATCCTGTAAAATAATTATAGGAGCACTGTGGGGAGACACTGTACAAATGCTTCCCTTGCTCCCCGGTTCTCCTGGGACAATTTTGCCACATATGGCCTGGCCAGCGGCATTCATAGCACAGCCGCCTACCTCCCGATAGTCTCACCCTGCGAGACTGAAAACAGTTCGGAAACCTTTGCTCCGCCCCTTTATCTGCTAAGGAGGAGTCCACCACCGTACATGAGCTCACCGCTCCACGCTCTAATTTATCAGTAGACCTCCGTTTCTCTTTCAGGATCTCCTTTTTAATCTGGGGCTTGTCCACAGTCTGAGTTTCTCTATGTATAAGAGAGAGACCCTTTGCTGTTTGTACCTCTTTCGATTTATGAAGAACCGGCTCCAACATCTTCAGGATCACTTCACTCTGGGATGCAGCACTACCCCGATGCTCTGGCTCGTGTGATCCTTTCCCCGGACACCCGGTCATCATACCAGCCTCTTCTGTAGTACGCAAAGTTAATTGCCAGCCGATATGAGTCGATCAGACTGCCACTGTACTCTGCGTCCCCTTATCCTGTACGGTACTGGTAAAACTCACCTGTACCGCCGAATCAGTCATTGCGGGAAGCTCCCAACCTAATCGCCTCAGGTATTCCTTCACCCGTCTCAAAGGTGCTTCAACCGTTGCTCCCAACCCCTCCACCAGTTTCTTCACGTCTGACAGAATCTGGAAGAAACTTTGTACGGGCTGGATCAGCTTTTCCAGCTCGCGTACATTAATGCTATCAGTTGAATCGACCGGAGGTGGGCTTGGGCCATCATCAGACCCACCTCCCGGCCATGAGCCAATGAGCATGCCCATCTCTGGCGCCAGCTCTGTTGGGACTCGCACAGGTTCTTGGGAATTGGAGTTTCGAACTACAGAGATCCGGGGTGCCGCAACTGGCTGACTGCGATCCGCCTTTTCTAATTTAGCAGCGGACCGTTCAGTTATATCCCATCCCTCTTTACCTTCATTCGTGGCTGGCGTCGCTTAGCTTGCCTCCCCCTTCCCCTTCAGGGAGCTCGGTTCCGTTGGGGAAACAACGACCTGACCTACGGACCGACGCTGACCTTCTCCTTCCCACAATCCTTCGGGAGAGATCAAGTGTCCTGTTTCAGCGAATGGAAGGAAACCATCCTGGTCAGGTGATCCCTTGTAGTCCTTTTGGTTTCCCCAGCCTGCCCCGGGATAGTCCACATGACTATTCCCATCAAATCGGATCCCAAAGTTCAGACTCCTAGATCAGCAAGACCCTTCATCATCACAGCCATCTTGCTTAGATGGGAAGTATGTTTCCAACTCACCGCCAGATTCGAGAAGACAGGCTCCTGCAAAATAATTAAAATAAGGTCCCGGCGAATCAGACATTTTTGCGGCACATACCTCCGGACTCCGATTGTGTTCTCCTAGTACATAGAGGTTGTCCTTTGTGTCCGATGTCCAACAGCCATCCCGCTGCCGTAACGCTCGGGTCTTCTCGGCGTCAATCTCTGCCCTGTCTTCTTCGCTTCCCATCAGGTATGTCCATAAACGTGCGGTGTCATCTAGAGTCTGCAACTTCTGGGCATTCCCATTCTTCTTCCTGGATTTCTTCCCCATCACGGACCGATGAATTGGATTTGGCAATTTTTTTTTTTTCTGCGTGTCGTGACGCTGTCTTTGGGTTCTGTGCACAGATTTTTTTTTCTTTTATCAGGTTCTCTGCCAAACAGACAGCCAGAGTATCCTGCCGACTACGCCACTGTGACTGTAGGGGGTGCTGTCGCACCTCCTAACCCTCAGACAATACGCCAAAACACCAGGTAAAATTCTCAATGATGAATTTATTATAACAAAAGTGTGCACCAAACACCTCCACCTCCACTATACTCAAATAAATCAATAATCACAATTAACAAATCCGCCACTCCTCCCAGCAGCTCTGTCGCATGCCCTCCCAACTCCGGCTCAGTCTGCTGGGGTTTCCCACAGTCCTTTTATATTCCTTGACCCAGAACTGCTTCTGTCCCTCAGTCCATGTGATTTCATAGTACTTCCGGGTCAGATGAGAAACTCTCCTTTTCTTCACCCCAGAAGTACTTCATTTCTTCCATTCCCATGACGAGGTAGTACTTCCGGGGTATAATAAAAACAGTTGTGCCTCCCTGCAGCGTCTCCTGGCAGCCCCCATGGCCTCCAGCAAGGCTGTGCATCCAAACTCCATTGTCCATAATGCCCTGTGGGAATTTGGGGCACCTCTATACTGCAGGGAGGACTCCCTCTAGCGGCCTGGGGGTGTTGGCTGGGATAAACTGCCAGCCATCCCTCACACCACTTAAGGTTACAGTAGGGTCCAAAACAAGAAGAGACCCAAACATTCCTGGAATTGGTCAATAGGATAGGAGTAGAGAGTCATTATCAAATATGCCACTAGGTATCATATGCCTACAAGTCTACATAAGCAGTCTACTGAGTGACACCATGCTGATTTAACCGAGTGCGTATCTCTGCCATTCATTCTACAATAGTGCAGGTGACTTTTTCTCTAAGCCACCATGGCAGATTTTCAAAAGACAATGATGGTTGTGTTTTATCAACATTAACAGACTTTTTCATAAAGAGTTTGTTCCCATTGATAGACTGGTGATCATCACCATTACATTGAATTGCTGAGATGTCTACAGGAAAGCATCAGGAAAAAAAAGGTCTGAAGAAGTGGCACATGCAAAACAGGATTGTTCATCACAACAATGCACCTGCACACATCGCGTTGTCAGTCGAAGTGTTTTTGACCAAAAACAATGCAGTTGTTGCTTTACACATAACCCCCTTATTCACCATTTTTAATCTCACTCCTTGTGACTTCTTTTTTTCTTGATCTTAAAACTGATACTGAAGGAAAGAAGACTTGCTACTGTGAAAGAAATCCCAGCAAGAATGCAAAAGGCTCTAAATACAGTAACAAAAAAAGGAAGGGGAAATATTAACAGGAATGGGAAGATTAATTTAACAAGTTGATTGCATCTCAAGGAGAGTATTTTGAAGGCGGTGAAAAGAATATTGCAGTAAGTGTTATAACAGTTTTTTTTAACAAATCTGGGAATTTTTGTGTCCCGTCTCATATATCAAGGGGCTAGTTGACAGGAAGCACCCCTTAAGTAGATACAGTACCTCGTGTCACAAGTCAAACCGTTTGCCCAACTCTAAACTCTGGGATTTTATATCTCCACCGAAAATGTTGTTTGGTAAGCCAAATTAAGAATAAGCAATAAATAAGATTCAGTTAAAATACTTACAACAAGAAAAAAAAATTAACAAACTCTAACCATTACATTAGCAAAGAGTTCTGTGAAAAGTGTTCTGCTTAGCAGCAGAGAAAGGATGAGAAATGGAGATGAACCAAAGTCTAAAGCTTACCTAAATAGCAAGAGGGAAGGCTCAGGAGTGATGATGTCAAGGTTTCTCCACCTCCTGTGGCTCCACTCACAAACAGCCAGAACACAACCACATTTAAAAAAACTGTTCAGAACTAAACAAAATCAGAAATAACATAAAAATATGAAAAATAACAATGCAATGACAATAATGAAACACATAAACACACATTACTATATAACAGTAAGGAGGTTTAAAAAAAGGAATAACAGAGACAAGGTGCACAAACACAGCAAGGTGAATGATTATAGTCAACAGAATCATAGTTACATCCCTGATCACTCAGCTTAATGGGCTACTAGAGTGAAAGGGAGGTCCAATAAAGAAAAACGTTTTGAAGAATCCTGATTTTAATATTTGAAAATGCTCAATATTTTTTTTTAATGAAGCACTAAGGGCACCATTAAGGAGAAAAGACCAAACTTTGTCTTGTACTACCAGTTAAAATATTAAAATGGATCTAATATTAATTTATAGATGTAAAGTATCTATTTTAATTAGAACAGTTCTCCTCACTTTTATGCATTTAGACACAGCCGGTTTCTTTACACATGTACCTTAAATGTTTAGACAACTGAAACTCTAAAATCCAGCTTCAATAATTACCTTAAACTATTGTATACTGTAAACCCCAGTTCTACCATTATAATTAATCTAACTTCAAAAAGAAACATTTTTACTATCATATGAATTACGTTACTTCTACAAGAAAATGGATCTACTTAATCAGAAATTTTTTTTGCATGCTTCTCTTAGTCTTTGCCTCTCTGTTATTTGGGATTCTATATAAACTGCTCAAAAAAATTAAAGGAACACTTTGAAAACACATCAGATCACAATTGGAAAAAAATCCTGCTGGAAATGTATACTGTGTGGCAGGTTGCCGGGGCCCATGCCCGGCTGGGATGCCCTTGTAGCATATCTTCCGGGGGAGCAAGGATGGGAAACCCAGTATCTCCCCCTGGACGCTAGATGGCAGCCTCCCTGGGCCTCCCTCGGACTCCCCCAGGTATTCATGGAGGTTGGAGTTTTGTGCAGCCCTGTTGGGTTCCACAGGCACCGCCAGGGGGTGCTGCAGCAGGAGCTGCTGGACCCTTCTGGGCACTAGTTTCGCCACACCCGAAGTGCAGCCAGATGTCGGCAATCAAACACCTGGAGCACTTACGGGTGCCTAATAAAAGGGGCCAGCAACCACCACACAGCGGCCAGAGTCGAGTGGAGGAGGACAAGGTTGCCTGGAAGGAGTGGTGGTGCAGAGAGAGAGCATTTGATATTGCTGTATTGGTGCTTTGTGACTGTGTTGTGTCTGGAGGACATGGGGAAGATGTGCCCTCCAGCTGAAGAAAATAAAAGTTTATTTATTTTATACGTATGCCTCCAGTGTGAATCTGTGTCGGGTCGGGCACTTATATAGCACCTTGTTACAACTGATATGGACTGGGTAATATGTTAGGAACGAGAGGATGCCACATGGAAATGAAAATGATCAACCTACAGAGAGTTGAATTCAAAGACACCCCGAAAATCAAAGTGAAACAATGATGCAGCAGGCTAGTCCATTGTGCCAAAATTTCATTGCAGCAACTCAAAATCATACTCGGTAGTTTGTATGCCCCCACAGACCCAACCCCTGTGTTTGTATGCATGCCTGACAACATCGGGGCATGCTCCTAATGAGATGACGGATGGTGTTCTGGGGGATCTCCTCCCAGATCTGGACCAGGGTATCACTGAGCTTCTGGACAGTCTGAGGTGCAATCTGGCGGAGTCAGATGGTATTAAACATAATGTCCCAGATGTGTTCTATTGGATTTAGGTCAGGTGAGCGTGCAGGCCAGTCAATGGTATCAATTCCTTCATCCTCCAGGAACTGCCTGCATAATCTTGTCACATGATGTCAGGTATTGTCGTGCACCAGGAAGAACCCAGGACCCACTGCACCAGCACAGGGTCTGACAATGGGTTCAAGGATTTCATCCCCATACCTAATGGCAGTGAAGGTGCCATTGTCTAGCCTGTAGAGCTCTGTGCAGCCCTCCATGGATATGCCTCCCCAGACCGTCACTGACCCACCACCAAACTGGTCATGCTGAATGATATTACAGGCAGCATAACGTTCTCCATGGCTTCTCCAGACCCTTTCACGTCTGTCACATGTGCTCAGGGTGGACCTGCCAATTCTGGTATTCTATGGAAAATGCCAATCAAGCTATACGGTGCCAGGCAGTGAGCACAGGGCCCACTAGAAGACATCAGGCCCTGTTTCTGATTGTTTGGTCAAAGACATTCACACCAGTGGCCTGCTGGAGGTCATTTTGTAGGGCTCTGGCAGTGTTCTTCCTGTTCCTCCTTCCCAAAGGAGCACATACCATCCTGCTGATGGGTTAAGGACCTTCTACAGCCCTGTCCAGATCTCCTAGAGTAACTGCCTGTCTCCTGGAATATCCTCCATGCCCTTGAGACTGTGCTGGGAGACACAGCAAACCTTCTGGGAAGTTGGACTACATGTGCAACCTCTGTAGGGTCCAGGTATCGCCTCATGCTACCAGTAGTGACACTGACCATAGCCAAATACAAAACTAGTGAAAAAAGTCAGAAAAGATGAGGAGGGAAAAATGTCAGTGGCCTCCACCTGTTAAATCATTCCTGTTTTGGGGGTCATCTCATTGTTGTCCCTCTAGTGCACCTGTTGTTAATTTCATTAACACCAAAGCAGCTGAAAATGATTAACAACCCCCTCTGCTACTTAACTGACCAAACTGTTCCTTTAATTTTTTTGAGCAGTATATTTTGCAAAGAGGCACCTGACCAGTAAATGTTTTCCTGGGTCGTGACATCAATATGCTGCTACGGGAAACACAAAAGACTAAAAACATATCTCCAGAGAAGAGAGAAAGCTGCACTGCTCCACATAAACTGCAGGAGGAGTCCTGAAAATGTCAATTTGGGAAATGCAGTGTGTCCTGTGTGCGTGCCGAGTGTCCTGGAAGAGCAATAGACAGAAGTATCAGGAAAGACAGCAGAGAGCTGCAGCTCAACCAGAAATATGCAACATTCTCCACCATACGAGAGGCAGAGAGGCCATCTGATGAGAGGTGCACTTGACTCTTTCCCTATAAAGAGACTAAGGCCAGGGAGTGAAAACAAAAAAATCCTAGTGACGAGGAGGTCTTGAAAGATCTACACAGTCCTAGATGAGAACTGTGCTGTCACTTTAATAGAACAGGTGGCATTGCTGTGGACTTAGAGACTCAAGTGTTACATAAAAGCTAAGGATTCAGTGAATTATAAGGTTGTTGAAGCTGCCTTCATTAGAAGCAGCAAACCTTCGGGATACCAGCGCAGATCCTTAGCCTCAGAGCCACCACTCTGCCCTACGTTACTTATATTCCTATTCAAATCATTTATGTATATTGAAAATTGCAGCAGCCATAGCACTGACTCCTGGGGGACACCACTTTTAATGTCATCCAATTTTGATACGGTTCCTCACACCATAATCCTCTGCTTCAGATTAATGCAGAGATATTTCTTTTTTATTAAGGGTCTAGAGATGAAACGTTATCAGAAACCAAGTGGAGCTCATAAGCAACAAGTTAATCTGATCTTTTATCAGAGCTTAGTACAGAAACCAAAAACTCAAGTCATAAAAGAAAACGAAGATATCTACAAACCAGGTCAAAGGATCAAAAGCAAAACACAACACAAGTAAGAAAAGTCATCCAATCTCGAAAACCAGAAAGTGTATGGAGCTGCCCTTTGTACCCTTGACCCCTAATGACACATTGTGACCTTGCTTTCAACCCAGTAGTAATGCCATGGTAAGCAGTTCAACAAAATGCCGAAAACAGTGGCATCTGAGGTCCTACAAAATACCTGACAAACTCAGCTGACAAACGTCTGAAGAAATCTTTATAATACAAACACAAATATAAAAAATGTATTCTTTAGTTAAAAAAATCTCAGGAATGGTGCATAGTAATGTAACACTGCATTTCTCACATTGACATAGCATAGACTTCTCTAGCGCCTTCAACACAATCCACCCTCTGCTCCTTAGGGACAAGCTGACAGAGATGGGAGTAGATCATACCTGGTGGCATGGATCGTGACTATCTTAAAGACAGACCTCAGTATGTGCGTCTTAGGAACTGCACATCTGACATTGTGGTCAGTAACACAGGAGCGCCACAGGGGACACCTGAACACCAGCAAAACCAAGGAGCTGGTGGTGGATTTTAGGAGGCCCAGTCCCCTCATGGACCCCGTGATCATCAGAGGTGACTGTGTGCAGAGGGTGTAGACCTATAAATACCTGGGAATGCAGCTGGATGATAAATTAGACTGGACTGCCAATACTGATGCTCTGTGTAAGAAAGGACAGAGCCAGTTATACTTCTTTAGAAGGCTGGCCTCCTTCAACATCTGCAATAACATGCTGCAGATGTTCTATCAGATGGTTGTGGCGAGCACCCTCTTCTATGCGGTGGTGTGCTGGGGAGGCAGCATTAAGAAGAAGGACGCCTCACGCCTGGACAAACTGGTGAGGAAGGCAGGCTCTATTGTAGGCATGGAGCTGGACAGCTGGCAGAGCAACGGGCGCTCAGCAGGCTCCTATCAATTATGGAGAATCCACTGCATCCACTAAACAGTGTCATCTCGAGACAGAGGAGCAGCTTCAGCGACAGACTGCTGCCACTGTCCTGCTCCACTGACAGACTGAGAAGATCGTTCCTCCCCCAAACTATGCGACTCTTCAATTCCACATTAACATTATACAAAGTTATTGTCTGTTTTTACCTGCATTATTATCAATCTTTAATTTAATATTGTTTTTTTGTATCAGTATGCTGCTGCTGGAGTATGTGAATTTCCCCTTGGGATTAATAAAGTATCTATCTATCTATCTATCTATCTATCTATCTATCTATCTATCTATCTATCTATCTATCTATCTATCTATCTATCTATCTATCTATCTATCTATCTATCTATCTATCTAGTATAATTTAAAAACTTATGAAAATCCCTGAAAAATTAAACGAAAATTCCAGTTACAGAGAGGCTTGCGGGAGCTTTAGCTTGGTGTACTTGGAGCAAGATTACTACTGTAAACAAACACTAACATGAAGATGAGAACTATTAATACAAAATTTTTCATAAACTAAAATATAATAATTAACAAAACTGAGATGAAAAAGAAAACTTTAAAGAACTATTACAGAAGCAGAAAAGACAAACTGAAATCCATCCATCCATTTTCCAACCCGCTGAATCCGAACACAGGGTCACGGGGGTCTGCTGGAGCCAATCCCAGCCAACACAGGGCACAAGGCAGGGAACCAATCCTGGGCAGGGTGCCAACCCACCGCAGGACACACACAAACACACCCACACACCAAGCACACACTAGGGCCAATTTAGAATCGCCAATCCACCTAACCTGCATGTCTTTGGACTGTGGGAGGAAACCGGAGCGCCCGGAGGAAACCCACGCAGACACTGGGAGAACATGCAAACTCCACGCAGGGAGGACCCGGGAAGTGAACCCAGGACAAACTGAAATGAAATAGTAAATTACAACAAGTAATTTCAGTGTCCGTCATGGCCGATCTAACGCACAAGCTAACTTGCTGTGTAGTCCAGGGTTCCACAGGGTTCAGCTGTATTGAAATTAATCTAAATATATAAATAAATAAATATCTGTGTTTTAGCTTTTATAGAAATATGCCTGCTGCTATAAAGGGAATATGCCCGTTTTAAATCCTTTACCATTATCCCCAAGGCAGCATGCCCACCATTAGTTGCATAAACACCATCATTCCCAGGTTTACTCATCTCTAATTAAACCAACTAGTGACAGAGGACAGCTTGTGGAACAATGTTTGTGGCATTAGGGCAAGCTGCATATGGGCTGTTGGTCCGCATGAAGAACAAAGTGGTCTATTGTGTTATAATAGTGACAGCATAATAGATTCTCATTCTAGTGGTAGTGAAGCATAAGGAGTTGGTGATTCTGGTCAACTTGTAGATCATGATGCAGTTTCTGAATGTGCACAATTGCACAAGAGTGCTGAGCAGCCATTTACTGGATCTGCAAGGAGCAAGGCAGATATATCAGGTAGAGTTGTCACAGAGAAAACAATAGGCAACGCTTTCCACCACTGTGGTCGTCATGTGCAATCACCCTGCAAAACTCCATTACTGAACATGTTGATGTTTGCTACAAAACATTTTGAGAAGCCTGTGGATTACTGGGAGAATGTAGTGTGATTAGGAGAGACAAAAAATCTAACATTTTGCTAACAATACAACACATGGCTCTGCAATGACTTTACCAATGCCCTACCTACAGTGAAGTTTGGAGGTGGAAGCACTGTGGTATACGGTTATTTCTCTTCTCATAGTACCAGCAGATTCCACATTATCAAAGGAAAGATGAATGGAGCCATGTACCAGGAAATTCTTGAAAAGAATCTGTTTCCATCTACCAGGATGATGAGGATGAGATGTAGGTGGACCTTTGAGCAGGGAAACAATCCTTTACATAATGAAAAGGAGACTCTCAATTGGTTCCAAAAGAGAAAAATAAAGGTGTTAGAATGTCTCAATCAAACAGCAAAAATAAAGCCAATAGATTATTTGTGAAAGAAACTGATGATGAAGATTCAGCAACAGATCCCCTAAAATTTTCAAGATTTAAAGACTGTGTAGAAGAATTAGCTACAATCCCACCAGAGCTCTCTGAGAGACTAATTTCATCATACAGGAAGTGTCTTGAAGCTGTCAATACAAACAAAGGCTTCTTCATCATGTATTAACCCTTTAAACACAGCCTCTTTTTGTCCATTTTCTGCTACTTTGATTAGCTGGCTATACCATCATCATACTTCACTCAATATTCATGTCCTGCCCCTCAAAATAAAGTCAGGTATTTCACTTTCAGATTTTCTACACCTGGAGTAGTAGGTTTGTTGTACACATATGTTACAGCAGAATAAATTACAAGATGCAGTAAAAAAACACTATAAGAGTTACTCTTATTTCCATAGGTGCTGAAATAAGCTTTCAAACACTAGAGAAGTGTCAGCGAATGTATCAGAAACACACAGAAAAAAAATACAAAAAGTAAAATGTCTAGATTTGGGCGGCACTTTGGCGCAGTGGGTAGCACTGCTGCCTTGCAGTTGGGAGACCTGGGGACAAGGGTTCTCCCTGCGTGGAGTTTGCATGTTCTCCCCGTGTCTGCGTAGGTTTCCTCCGGGCACTCCGGTTTCATCCACATGTCCAAAGACATGCAGGTTAGGTGGATTGGCGATCCTAAATTGGCCCTAGTGCATGCTTGGTGTGTGGGTGTGTGTGGGTGTGTTTGTGTGTGTCCTGCGGTGGGTTGGCACCCTGCCCGGGATTGTTTCCTGCCTTGTGCCCTGTGTTGGCTGGGATTGGCTCCAGCAGACCCCCGTGACCCTGTGTTCGGATTCAGCGGGTTGGAAAATGGATGGATGGATGGATGTCTAGATTTACTTTTGTAAAATGATCCACGCAACACGGGAAAACAGGTGTGGATGCAGCCGCCCATATACTTGCAATTGGCTGCCAAAGTTGAAGTAAAATGGTGGTTCAAATGATATAGATCAGTCCATAACAAAGAATAAAACAAACAGACCAACATGGTGATTATATAGTGGGAAACGGGAAATGATGTCATCAGGCAGGAACCAGAAGCAACATCTTCACGGCCAGAACCGGAAGTGACTCTTGAGACCGGAACTGGAAATGACATCATCAGACCCATGCAGAATTTCCCATGATCGGTCTGTCAATGGAAAAGAACAAGGATTAGTGCACTCCCCTGGTTTGGCGAGGAATTACCGTCTTTGGAGCCTTTAAGCTGCCTCCCATGCGTATGTGTGTGACACTGTTTTCAAGAAGAACAATAACAGGATTTAACTTCTCTGCTTTTACTGTTTTCAAATAAGCACCCTTCTTCCTCTTCATCTATTCCCACTTCTATATGGAGTCTATGTGCGTGACCAACCTTCTCCATATAGCCTGTGCTGCGCCTCATCCCCAGTCAGACTTGTTCCCTTCAGATCTTCTTTTACTTTATCCAGCCACCTCTACTGTTGCTCCCTTGCTTTCTCTTCCCCTGTACTTTCATTTCCTTCCCTCTTTTGCCAACATATGAGTTGTCTCTCCTCATCATATGTCCATACCACTTCAGTCTATTTTCCTGTACAGTCTTACACATCTCTACCACTTCTGTTGCACCTCTGATTGTCTCATTTCTTGTTTAGTCTTTCCTTGTACCTCTATACATCCATCTTAACATTCTCATTACTGCCACATCTAACTTCTTTTTCTGTACTCCTTTTACTGCCCTTGTCTCACCCCCATACATCACTACTGGTGTTACCACTGTCTTAAAAACCTCACCTTTAATCTTAATTCTTCGATCACATGATACTCTTGATACCTTCTTCCAATTGTCCCATTCTCACTGCACTCTACTATTTTTAAAGAAGTATCCATAGCATTAATGAAGACCCCTGGCCTGTGTATCATTTTTGAAGGGCAGATCTTACTCTGTCAAAATATATATAGTTGGTAATGAAATTATCTTGTATATCCAAATTACAACAATTGTTGCAAAATTCAAAAATGTCTTTACAAAAAAAAAATAAGCAAAATGACACCTTTTATTGGCTAACTAGAAAGATTACAATATGCAAGCTTTCGAGGCAACGAAAGATGTAATACAGAAAATGAAATTCTCTGTGTTTATATAGACAGTGGGACAACATTGGAAAACCTTTAAGTGAGGCGTCTTAGATGTAAAAAATTAATAGACCTCTCCAGGATAAGATTCATGCAGCAAGAGAAGAGAACAATGTATAGTCAAAATCTTTTGATAAGAAAGACTATACATTGATTATACATTGTTCTCCCTCCCTACGCTAGTACTACAAAAAAAATAATTCATATAAAACATAGAAAGTGGAATGTGGTGTCATTTGAAAGTTGAAACACTCCTCTAGTGTAGTAGATAATAGTCTGCCCACCAAATTGTTCACATTTGAATATCCATCCATCCATTATCCAACCCACTATATTCCAACTACAGGGTCACGGGGGTCTGCTGGAGCCAATCCCAGCCAACACAGGGAGCAAGGCAGGAAACAAACCCCGGGCAGGGCACCAGCCCACTGCAGGGCACGCACACACCCACCACACACTAGGGACAATTTAGAATCGCCAATGCACCTAACCTGCATAATTGGACTGTGGGAGGAAAAGGGAATACCCAGAGGAAACCCACGCAGACACGGGGAGAACATGCCAACTCCACACAGGGAGGACCCGGGAAGCGAACCCAGGTCTCCTAACTGCGAGGCAGCAGTGCTACCCACTGCACCACCATGCCGCCCCACATTTGAATAAATCTGTTCAATAAAACCAAGGAGGTAGGAAGAAAGAAAGCAACTCTGTAGTGACATCTTTAAAGGAAGAAAGAAAAAACTGCAATGTGCTATAATGGTAGTTAATAAGGCATTTTAATGGCAAAACATTGTACTTCAATTATAACAATGAGAAAATGACTGATTTTTAAGCATTTTTAAGTGCATTATTGTTTGTTCCCACTTCTGGGTCCAAAACTATGGAGCTGTGATTAAAGGGTTCAATACATTTCAATTAGTGTGTTCTATACTTTTTCCTGTGTCATTCCACTTTATTAGACATAACTTGTTTATGGATTTGAATGTTACAATTTCTTTGGCTGTGTCATTAACTGAGTTAATATCAGTGTCTGGTCTGAATTTTTTGAGCACAGCTTAATGTTAACAGGTTGAATTTTACTTCCCCTGCTGTATCTTTTGAGTTTACTGTCGATAATCTCAGGGCTTCTCAAGTACTGTCCTTCTTTGTCTTTCACTTTGTAAGATCTTCTTGTGATATAATGGGCCAGATCTTTTTTAGCTGTGGGGATCAGAAGTCAGAAAGCTCACCAGAGCAGAACAACATTTCAGAAGATCGTCAGCAGTCTTACGTGGAACCATTGTACACAGGCAGCCTTCTCGTGCCTAATCATAGCACAACATATAAAGGATTAAACATGCATTCTTTCTCATCAATTCACTTTGAGCTCATAAGACTTCCAGTTTTTCATTCCCCCCCACTATCCCCCGACCTCCTTTGAGATAGATGTTTGCTAGATGAGATTAAAAGTTCACTGGAGTGTTATAAATATAGAAGCAAGCACTGACTGTAATTTGTGAATTCTCTTCAGACTCTACTGCGCCTGAAAAGCTGACTCACAGGCATAAAGAGGAGAGGTGTTAGCAAATGATAAGGTCAGCACTAAAAGAAGCAATGCATGCGGAAAGAATAAAAAGGCAAGTCTGATATTTAATGAAAGGCTTTTGAGACATTCTTCTACCTTGCCTGGAGGATGGGGAAAACAATCCTTATCCACCCCATCTGGAGCTCAGATATGCTTACTATAGCCCTGAGGTGGGTAAGGCTTAACTTCTTCTGGAAGGGCTTTTGTCAATGTGAAGATTTGTGGTATCCATCAATCCAATTTGAAACTTGCTGAAAGCAATTCAGATTCATTGTAGCTAGAGCATATTTCAACAGCATCAAGCACTAGGCAGAAACGAACCCTAGACAGAGTGCCAGGTCATAACATGGTACATTCAAGCATATATCCACACTCATTTAAAATCATTAGCCTTGGGCTGGGTGGTGCTCAATAATGGTCCTGGAGGTCCACAGTGGCTGTAGGTTTTCGCTAATTACAACCCCTTTATTTACTACTTAAGCAATATTTTTTTTTGTGGCTTAGTTTTTGTTAACTTGCTACAATTCAGAACACTTAAATGCCATCAGTTAGCAATGAGGTGCAAATGACAAGGTGTATCACACATGTGCACTTCGGGGACAAATTAAGGACTTGTTGAATGGTTATGCCAGCCAGAGTCAAGAGTTGGCACTGTCACCAAATGTTTCACCTCTGGTTTTGCCTAAAGACAAGGTGTTTGACTATGCCCTTGTAAGAAAATAAACAAACAAGAGATCATAAATGACTGAAGTGCTGGAGTATGATGCCTGTTTAACTAAAGTTAATGCAAAAGTAATTTGACAAAAATATCAATGAATGCTTTTGAGACACAAGTTTGTTGGATGACTGAAACAAAATGCTGTTGGAGGTGGTTACAAGGACAGGCTGGCGGAAGGTGTGGGTTCAGGTGACTGGAAAACAAAAGTGACATCAGACATCTTTGTGTCGTCGACCTTCTGGTCTGCAGGCAAAAGGAGAGGACAGGCATTAGGTGACAGCGCCAACCCTTGACTTGTGGTGGAATTACCACTTAACAAGCCCCGAGTTTGTCTCCCAAGTGCACGTATGACACCATATAATTAAATACCAAGTTTCTTTATCTGCTAGGCCTGGCTTCTAATTATGGAATTGGTCAGAATGAAAATCTGCAGCCACTGTGTACCTCCAAGAACTAGGATATGTGTATTTGGAATGTGGGAGGAAAAGCAGAGGTACTGTATATGGAGAATGAGCCAAATACATACAGTGAGATCAAGCCAACTTCACACAGATGGCTGTGAAGCAGTCAATGCTAAACACTGCACCACTGTGTCTCCTAGACATGTGCTTTGACATCTCTGAGATTAGCTCTCATCATACTTTCAGAACTCGTGGGCAGCCCATAATTGTTTTCTCCAAAGCTGCTAAACCAATAGTTACAAAACAAGTAACAGTGCTTTAATTCAAGCAGCCAAAATAAACAGGTGCCAACATCTTCCCATACTTCGTCTGTGTGCTACAGTATTTAAAAATAGGCACACAGGCGGGCTGTGAGTCATGAAAGTGACAAAGCACATCTGGACAGTTAGATAGAAAAAAGGCCACGGAGGAGAAGTCAGGAAAATGCATTATCATGCAGGAAGGGAATCAGCAGCATGGCGTGTATACTAAGTCAACCATGTCTGTCAACACAAAGGCAGCATACTGACCTTAAAAACATTTGCATTAGGATGAATGTTGCTGTATACTGAGACACTGCCACTGGATCCTACTTTGCATTGATGATCCCTCGGTGCATAGCTACTCCTCCAGGTCTCTCACCGCCAAGCGTCTGCAAAATGAGTTGTGCATTCATGGGTGTTAAAACTGACACTGATAGAAGAAAAATGGAAACTTATTTGAATCAGAGCTTCTTGATGAGAAAACATCAGCAGTATAAAATGTAGATTTGGATATAACTTTAATATATCTGCAGTAGGGGCGGCACGGTGGCGCAGTGGGTAGCGCTGCTGCCTCGCAGTTGGGAGACCTGGGGACCCGGGTTCGCTTCCCGGGTCCTCCCTGCGTGGAGTTTGCATGTTCTCCCCGTGTCTGCGTGGGTTTCCTCCGGGCGCTCCGGTTTCCTCCCACAGTCCAAAGACATGCCGGTTAGGTGGATTGGCGATTCTAAATTGGCCCTAGTGTGTTTGTGTGTGTCCTGCGGTGGGTTGGCACCCTGCCCGGGATTGGTTCCTGCCTTGTGCCCTGTGTTGGCTGGGATTGGCTCCAGCAGACCCCCGTGACCCTGTGTTTGGATTCAGCAGGTTGGAAAATGGATGGATGGATGGATATCTGCAGTATTGGACCATTGCAGTTATGTGAAGTATATTTGAAAAAAAAAAAGGTCCACACATGCGGCACGGTAAAGCAGTTGGTAGCGCTGCTGCCTCGCAGTTAGGAGACCCGGGTTCGCTTCCCAGGTCCTCCCTGCTTGGAGTTTGCATGTTCTCCCTGTGTCTGCGTGGGTTTCATCTGGGTGCTCCAGTTTCCTCTCACAGTCCAAAGACATGCAGGTTAGGTGCATTGGTGATTCTAAATTGTCCCTAATATGTGCTGGGTGGGTGTGTGCCCTGTGGTGGGCTGGCGCCCTCCCAAGGGGTTTGTTTCCTGCCTTGTGCCCTGTGTTGCCTGGGATTGGCTCCAGCAGACTCCTGTGACCCTGTAGTTAGAATATAGCGGGTTGGATAATGGAAGGATGGGTCCACACATGCAAAGTGAGCTTTACAAGAAGTCCCTAACGTCTTTATCAGGTTTATATCTCATTTCATTTAGTACACCACAGCAAATCTCCCAGGAAACAAATGATAAGGCTTTAGAGGTCAGCTTTGTTTTCTAGTTCCCTTCAGTGTAAGTCCAGATTATAAATACATATCCATGTGTGCTTATGCACCTCGATTGAGGTCACCTATACAGCTCTTGAATTTTAATATTAGACTTTTGTTACGAACAACAAACAAATATGAATTTCCTGTAATCAATCATTAATGGAAATCATAGCAAGACACCATCTATCTTTATGTCCATGTATGGTGCACAGATGAGCCTTTAGATTTCACAGATTGAAGTGAAAGATTCAATTATCTGTTTTCTCCACAAGACAAATTTGGCACCGTGAAAAGATATTTTTTGATTTCTACAGTGTCTTCAATACCACTCAGCCATCCGTGTTAAGGGGTAAACTCAGAGATTTGCAGGTGGATGAGTCTATGGTGTCCTGGTTCATGGACTATCTGTCAGGCAGACCACAGTTTGTGAGACTCAAGGAGCTTCACAAGGTACAGTGCTGTCTCCTCTTCTCCTTACTCTGCATACCTTGGGCTATAAATATAACACCAGGTCATGTCATTTTTTGATGATTCTGCACTTATGGGGTGTATTGATAAAGGGGATGAGACAGAGTATAGGAGTCAGGTGGAGAACTTTGTTTCTTGGTGCAGAAAGAATTGTCTGCAACTTAACATCAAACAAACCAAGGAATTGATTATTGACTTTCGCCACACCAAAGAGTCTCTATGTCAGGTCATTATGAAGGGAGTGGATCTTGAGTTGGTCTACTCCTGCAAGTACTTGGAGGTCCACATCAATGACAGGTTGGACTCACCTTGTAACACAGAGGAACTATATAAGAAAAGGCAGAACAGGCTCTTTTCCCTTAGGAAACTGTGTTTTTTCAATGAGGGTAGGGACATCCTTCACATCTTCTATAACTCTGTGATGGCCAGTGTGGTTTTCTACATTGTAGTTTGCTGGGGTGGTAACATCACTTTAAGTGAGGCCCACTAAATCAACAAGCCGATTGAAAAGGCAGCCTCAGTTATGAGACGCCTTCTGGACCCCCTGGAGGTAATAGCGAAGGAGAGGAATAAAACAAAACTGAGTACCATTACGAACAATGCTGCACATCCTTTCTCTGACACACTAACACTGAGGACTTTTAACCAGCACATTATTCATCTTAAGTGAATCAAAAAACGTTACTGGGGACACCTTTATATCAACAGCAATACATGTGCATAATGCTCTACTGTGACTGGGACTGCCGAGTCAGACATTTTGTTTCCTTTTAATTTTCATTCTTTTTAGTCATTCTAATGTATATTTGAGAAGTGTATGCTGTTTGTCATAAAATATTATTTATTTAGTTTTTGAGCTTCTGTTAGAAGCTAAATTTGCCTCTGCAACAGATAAAGATTGATCTATTTAACATAATATATAAGTGTAGTGAATTTGTACATAGTAATAAGCACACAGCAGAAACTTCAACTTGGGCAACCTACATACAGAATACAGATTTTAAAGGAATACTCCACCCAAAAATTATATTTTTTAATATGTTGTAGTTTATAGGATGGCTGAGAATTTTTAAATCTTATGGTTTAATGCAAAATGGAACAAAAAAAAAGTTTTGAATATAATAGAATCAAATGGTGACTAATGCTGTGAAAAACATCCATGAAAAAAAGAATAATCTCACATTATCTGTGTCACATAATCCACATGCTGGGGTGGGCTGGCACCTTGCCCAGGGTTTGTTTCCTGTCTTGTGCCCTGTGTTGGCTGGGATTGGCTCCAGCAGACCCCCGTGACCCTGTAGTTAGGATAGAGTGGGTTGGTTAATGGATGGATGGATGGATATCATAAACAGAAAACTCATTCCCATAAAACTGTACTTTTGAACTGAAGATTCCCCTCTCCGCCTCATTCATTGGTCAAGAATCCTGAAACAGGATGCAGAAGGTGAAATTGTCATTGTTGATAATGAAAATGTGCAAGTCACTGAAACTAAAATGGAAACTGTTCCAATGGAACAAGATGGTGACAGTGGAGAGAGTAATGTTGGTGGGAACTCTTTCCATTTGCTTGTGTCTACTATTTTTATGAAAAAGTTTAAAAAGGGAAAGATTTTAAAAAGTTTAAAAATTTTAAAAAATGTGACAATATTAAAAAGCTCATCTTATGAAATTAGAATAATGTATTTCATCAAGTTTAAAATTAGATAAAATATTTTTACCTTATAATATGTATGTTAAAACTTATAAAAATCATTGTGAGCATCATCCAAAACTTTTGCATTCAGTACAGTACAATAAAATACAGTTGCCTTTGCATGCAAGAAAAGTTCATTAAGAATAAGTACAGATCTACTAAATATAATAAAATACTATGGACTGTGTGTCCAGCTCCTTTGCCATTGTGTTCTTTGGAGTCTATTTTGTGTCACAGAACATTTTTGTAAACTTTTTTATTTATATATATATATATATATTTCTTTGTTGCTCTTTTTTGACCAGCTGGGTTTTGATTGTTTTACCACCTCAAGTGGGCATTTTGAGTATTAGGAGTAACACAATTGTGAACTCACCAGGTTGTAATGTTCTCTAGATCCTTCATTAATGAAAATCTGCATTTGTCACAGAGTACCTTACAAAACATTTATGCCATATATCAATTATTCACAGAGGCAGTTGCTTAAATGAAGGCTAAAATGCTGGGGACTAACCAGGTACCTTGTTTAACACGAAACAGATATTGCAAAAGCAAAGTCCAAACAAGAATATGGACATAAGGAGTCCTTATGTGCCTTTCTCATGTTCAACAATCGCTCACTGCTGTGGAGCTCCATCATCTTTAGGTTTAGGTTCATGAATGAATGGCAACTTCCATCACCTCTGTTCGTTAAATGGCCCCTGGTGCTATTCTCAAAATTCTCAAAAATGCTCTTATGCAAAAATGAAAGATCTGGGGAGCCCCAAAGACAAAAGGAATTGCCTGTGAAAATAAAGGCAATCTAATGAGAACAAAGTCCCAGTACAAAATCCAAGGCAAAGTCAAAAAACGGGGCCAAATGGTCACAAAAATCCAAAAAACAAGGCACAGCAAAAGCACAAGAAATACTCACCACTCCCTAATGCATTCAAGATGAACCGCAAAGAACTATGGATTGCCCCCACCTTTATAGGGCTGAGGCCAGACCCTTGCGGTGATGGCCAGGTGGTCCTGCCTCTTGGGGAACCACCCACAAAGCAAATATAAAATAACACAGTCATAGAGAATAAAGCAGATGACTAACATGAATAAATAACACAACAATTAAAAAAAAGAACATAACACAATGAATTGCACCCAGGTCGGGAAGGAATCCTGGCAAAAATATAACAGCAACAGAGCTTCCTCAGGGACTGATGAAGATGTGCTTACTTTGTTAGCCCTGTAGGTGTTCCCAAAGTGCATGCATGCAATAGTCGCTATTACTGTAATTTAACATTTAGAATATTTGACTCTCCAATCAAATAAAATAACTTTTTGCCAAAAAAAAACATATATTTTGTGATCATTATTAGGTCTTCGGTAAGAAGTAACAAGGAAGTAGATAATGTTAGGTCTTTGGAGTAAAAACATGATGAACTTCAAACAGAATTATATCATTAAAAACTTTATAGATCCTACTGCCATATGTAAGGTTAAGGGGAAAGAAGAAAACTTAAGAAGCATTAACTATGCACAATACATGTCCACTTGCCCAGCCCACCTGTCGCTAATTGGAATATACTTGTAACAAAAACATGTATTCAATTGTCTAGCCAAAAGTAGGATTTCAACTGACAGATTGTCATCCTCTGCAGCAATAACAAATAAAGAAATGTAAAAAAAAAAAAAACAAAAGTAGGAAAGCAGTAATAAAGATATAAAAATTGTGTCCAAGACTGGAGTCAGTCTGTCCTGGCACAAAGTTTAAAAAGCCTGTCATCGGCGCAGAGTACACAATGCGTGCACTCCAGTGCTCAGCCTAATGCCTCCGGCTGACTTCATTCTTTGTGCTTTCAGAGATAAGAACAACTAAAAGTGCTTTGTGTCTGCTCTAACATTTAGGCTCACGCTTTAACAAGCATCTAATCTATTTCTGAAATATAAACATAAATTGAGATAATCACTGATAATCTTTGCTGAAAGAAAATGACTCTGGCATGCAGTAGGCAGGTACCTATAGATTGGAAAGTTGTTGTGTTTGACCTTGTTAAACAGTAGTGATGCCAACAACCCACTGCTTCGACTAAACAAAACATTAAGGTCTACAATCAGGAAGTGTTTGCCTAGCATTGCCCAGGGACCACCATCAGCACTGTTTTCACTTCAGTTCCTGTCTTACATATACTTAGATATCTTCTTTATAGTTCTCCATCTGTGACATCAGAAATAACTATTAGTGCCCGGAAGAGACATGTTTGCCCCACAGGGGTATTGTAGAAATAAACACAGATAGGTTCTTCTTGATTTTTAAATTAATCACTGTTTCATAGCAAAGATTAAAATGTTGCTTTATTATTTTATACTGAAAAGCCAATTGAGAGATGTATAAAGTTACAGGAGAAAATCTAGTGGCACAGTGGTGCACAGATCTAATGCAATGATCACGAATCTCACAAGCATTGTCAATGTTTCTTAAGCCCCCTCTTTCTTTTATGGCTGCAGCCATTTTGTTAATAGTTAGCTAGTGAATTCGCTTCACCCTGAGTTTGGCAAAAACAACAATATCTGGGCATTTCAGCAAGCTCAGTGAAATGCATTGAAGTCGATGGGGAAGGAGAAATTGAACTAGTTTTCAGTAGATTATAATTGTGCAATGATCTTAAATGTCTCTGTAGGACTGTGAAGCATCTGCCAACAATGCTGGACCAATTTTTGTGGCCAAAAATGTTACCTGAGCTGTGAGGCAGAAGTGCTATCCAATGCACCACCATGTCTCCCTAAAATTAAATTATACTCTTAGTCTACAATACTCCACATCCTTTATCTTTGTCTGCATCTAATGAGCTCCTATCAGTATGACAGACTAACACCCTCAGAGCCTGTGATGCAAAGGATCAGCGTTATATACTCGGGAGCCGTCCCTGTCACGACTCAATCTGTGCTACATAGCAAGGAGCAAAACATGCTTAATACAGCAGTGAAGACCCAACATATAATTAATCTATGCAGAACAACAAAATATTTTAATAGTATTCTTATTATGGTCATCTAACGTAACCCTTAAATGAAAATACTCAAAGTTTTTTTTTTTTTTTTTTAATGCATGCGGGGTGCAAATCCGGCTGTAGTACCAATCGGGTAGTGACATTACGCATGCATGTATACACCGTAAATAATACACACATGGGCAGAAAGTGTGAGAAGGAATACACTTACACTAAGCATGTGTGAAAGTTCTGCATATGCATGACGCAAACCAGGCAGGCAGTGCAGATCGAGTAGTGACATACTCATCCAGTATGGCTGCTACAGCTCTGTGATGTCATATTAGTCTTGCAAAGCATCATGAAGTACGGAAAAAAAATTGCCTCAGCCAACCACATGGTGAATTTACAGGGTAAAATTCACCAAAGTCACATGATATGGAGCCGATATGAGATATCACACCATTGCCTATATGAGACAGTGGTGTGCAGCTTCTGCTACATTAGCTTTGGAATATTCCTGAAAAGATCTTTTGTGGCAACTCTGTAATGACCAATCTTTGTTTAAAAACAGTGATGAGCGAAACAGGTAAGTTTCAACTTGCATGCGTTTTTGAAAAACTGACACTAAAATTTGTTTCTCAGTCAATTTTTGGTGTTTTATAGGTTTTGCTTTAGGACATCAAAAAAAAAACACAGCTTCCTAAAGTCTCATTCACACTTCCGTGCTTACCTGTGTTCTTTTCTGCAGCTACATAGGGCAATTTACCCAATCATTTCTATTTATTCTTTTCATTTAAGTTAACGTAAATAAATGAACAGTTTTTTAAATGTGACAAGTTGGCAAACCAAAACACACTATTGAGCACATTACTGTGTTTTCTCCATAGATAACTCAGAACACAGAAGGTCAAAGCCCACCTCCCTATGTTAGCTCAAAAATTAATCACTCAATCTGAATGACTCTCATAGTTATTAGCATTATAAAATAACAAAAAATAGATTTTGATGTACTGATGTAATGATTTTTCTTTTTTGAGCACATTTTGCCCCAACAGCAACACATCTGGATGAAGAATATCATTTTTTCAGTAATTTATGAGTTTTCAGATACAATTCATATGATAAAACATTGGCCACTACTATTTTGTACCTAAAATCACAACTTTTTAAAGGGAAGGTTATGTCATAGACACATCAGATTACTTTATAATGAACCCGGTGTCTTTTGGGAAAAGAGAATGGGTGCTATATAAAAAAAAATGTTGATTTGTTTCTCTATTGGTAGATTTACTACTTATCATGATAATCTCTAAACAGAACAACCTATCGTCAATTTCCTCCAATTGAGGTCTTATGTTTTTTTTTTTAATCTTGTGCTTGGCTGTTTAGGTATTGGTTTAAAAAAATCCCTGCTCAGTTTTAGATTTCCTCCCTTTACCACAAGTGCTATTGGTTTCCTGTACATGCTAAAGAGAGTTTCATTTCTAGGTCAGCCTGTTCATTTTTGGTAGTTTTCTTAAAAAAATTGTTTTGAAGTTGTTAAATTCAAAACGACTTGTCCTGTTTGTCACTATGTGTGCCGCTAATCACTTTCAGGATACTTAATGAGGTAAAAACAAAATTATTTATCAGACCTACTATCTGTAAATACAGGGTTGTTGCTCCACATATAACCTGCTGAATCACAGTGACTCAACACACACACAAGATGGCAGAATATAAAGCATAATTATTTAATTGCATTTATATAGTACTAACGTACTCAAAGATCTTTACATAGACAGTGGGAACCATTTGAACCACCACCAATATGTAGCATCCCGCCATTTATGCGCCAGTACACTCACCACACATTACCAATTAGAAAATGAAGAGTACCAGCCTTTTCTTTCATGTGTGGCATTTACAGGTATTTTAAATGCCTGTGTTGGCACAGTGGCTTACTAATTAGTGATGCTGCCATGAGCATGAATTCCAGACCGCCGTCCACTACCCATGTACAGTTTGCGTGTTCACCCACATCCAAGTGGGTTTTACTTTAGTCACAAATTTTTTCTTCTGTTGGTTAGTTGGCAAATCTAAATGTGTGCACAATATCCAGGCCTCAGTTTTAGGTGTGACACTGAATGGAATTTAGCAGGGTAGACTGTGGACAGATGCATGAACATTATATACCTTTAATTTAAGGAAAACAAGTAATACTTGTAACTCTTGACATTCAGTTTATTTTTAATGGCAGTGATCTGCTTTATACTTTTGTGTATTACATATTAGACCTAAGTTCAGCATTCAGCATTCAACACCATCATTCCTCAGAAGGTCTTAGAGAAGCTGTGTCTGCTAGGCTGCAACACATTCTTGTGCAATTGGATCCTGGACTTCCTGACAGAGAAACAGCAGGCAGTCCACATTGGAAACACCATCTCTAGCACCATCACACTGAGCCCTGGCACCACCCAGCCCAATTCTGTTCACTCTGCCAGCTTACGATTGAACAGCTACATACACCATCATATTGTTGCTGATGACACAACAGCAGTGGGTCTCATTTGCAATGGAGATGAGTCAGTTTACAGAATGGAGATAAAACAATTGGTGGATGGTGCAAGTGTAACAATCTGTCTCTTAATGTGGATAAGACAAAAGAGTTGATTGTTTACTTGGAAGGTCTATGCAGTCCACGCCCCACTGCACATCAAGAGCTCTGTTTTGGAATTGGTCAAGAGCACTAAATTTCTTGATGTGCACCTGGCCGCTGATCTTACCTGGTCAAATTACATAACCTCCATTGCTAGGAAGGCACATCAGTATCTACACTTCCTTTGGCAGGTGAAGAAGGCAAGCCTATCTCCCCTCCATTCTCACCATATTCTACAGAAACACATTTGAGAGTATTCTGACCAGCTGCATCACCATCTGATTTGGGAATTATAGTGTCTCTGATCGCAAAGTTCTACAATGGAAAGTACACACAACAGAAAAGATCATTGGAATCTCTCTACTACCCAATTAAAGACAACTTTATCAAGTTTTCCAACTGTAAAGCCTACAGTATTCTGGAGGACTTCTCCCATCCATCTCACAGTCTCTTTGTCCCACTTCCATAAGGAAGAAGGTACTGTGGTATTCAAACCAATTCTACCAGGTTCTGCAACATCTTCTATGTCTTGGCTGTCTGGACTATGAGATCTTTGCTGCACCACTGCTCTCAGATCTGCTCCTAGTAATCTATTTATATACATTAGATTTTTTACTAATGTTGTCTTTATTATTAGTTGTTGTTGTCATTAATAGTATGGTGTAGTTCTCTACTTGTCTTGCACTTGTCCTGTGTTTATGCATTTGTTGCATTCCAGTCCTGGAGAATATTATTTCTTTCCTCTATATGCTGCAGTACCATGTAGGGATGCTATGACAGTAAAGCCACTTGACTTGAGACATGAAATTCAGAATTGATTTTAGCTTTAGTTAGCATCTCTGAGTAATAAAGGGGTAACCATAAAGTTAACATAACATAACATAACATAAAGTCTGTCCCACTGGAGGTTTTTGAGGTGAAGCAGGCAATTTCCTTGCATTAACCTGCCAATCACAGTCAGAACTCTCCTTCTTTTCTGCTAAGCAGATGGTTTTGGTGATGGGTAAATGGTGTTAGCTGACTCAGTGACTGTTAATGGTTTCCAAATTCCGTGCTCCTCAATGGTTCTTCCCCCATGCAGTTGTAAACGTTGCTACAATATGTACATGAAGTAAGTGATAATAGGAGTCCTGGTGTATAAAGTTTGGCTCTTGATATCACTTACCTGTCCAAGTTTGTGGATTTTTCAAACAAAAATGAAAATAACTTCAAAGTGTGATCACAATTTCTGCTTTCTTTCTTTCATTTATGGCTATGAGATGGGTGCCGTTTTAGGTTTTGATGGCTCTTCCTTCTGTTTACACTCTTTGCTTTGTTTCGATTCTCATTTATCACCCAGTCATTCTATTTGTCCATGTGGTATTACACCATACCTGTACTGCTTGCTCTTGAGTGACTACAAAGCAATGCCATATGAGCAGAAGGTTGTGCTTAGGTTTTAAATTAAGAGTAATCAAATCTGAAGTCCTTAGATTTTGAAGTGAATCCCTCCCATTGCTTTAAAATTTTGACCTTGAGTTTGTCAGTTCACTTAAATAAATTTAATTCCTGCTCACATCATGTCATATCCATCTCCACTTGTTAGTCGGCTCCTGTAGCTAATAAAATTATTCTTTCCTTCAGGGAGATTTTATCCAATTCATATTGGCAAAAATAAGCCCTTCAGCTGCAATCCAGCACTCAGATCTCAAATTAAAATGCAGGTGATTTTGTTTAGACAACATATCAATGTATTCAAGGAGAGTTGAGATGAATCAGCTGTGAAAGCCACACTGGTCCTGGTGTCCATTTGGAGTCTGGTGTGTTTATTTTCAGCTAATGATTATAGCACTTCCTTTCATCTGTTGACCTCTGGTTGAAATTGTTGGTCTTCATATGGATGGAGGGTCACAGGTATTGAGCTGGAGACTTGAAAATGTCATTTAGGACATTGTTCTAGGAAGCTATGATCAGAGATGTCTGGCCCTCTCTGGACTTTTTCATCAGAGACTTGTCGATTGGCACACACATTTCTTAGCAAAACAATTACTTTGTGGATAACGTGCACTTTTTGCTGTGTCTGTGAATTTCCATTAATTAGCAGATGACTAAAACTTTCACTCAGATTAATTTTTTGATATGCATTGAGGAACATTATCTGATATGACATATGTGATGGAGGCTGCTGTCAGCTTGTGAATCACAGCAGTGGCCATGGTGTCATATTGAATGATGAGTCAGAAATACTGGCTATAGCTCCATGTTATTCTAGGTAAACTGTTTGTCCTTTACTCTGTAAGAGTTTATTCTCAGTGTTTTCAAGGGACAACGCTTCATTTTGTACTTTGCTTTTCTCTGTTTAGCACCCTTCTATTGTACACAAAGCCATTTTCAGTTTGATCACATGACCAGGTTTATCACATTTCAGTCATCACAGGATGTGGCATTATAAGTATGGCTGTGATGTCATTCTACTTTATCCCTCAGTGGATACAACATCTCTTTAGATCTTTAACAGTAATTAGCTCACTTCCCAAGTAGGCCCTAGTGGCAGGATTGGTTTTGATTTTATTTCTGGTTTTGACCTTTGTTTTAGTCTTATACTTTGCCTTTATTAACTCAGTTCATTTTGCAATGCAGTTTGACCCACTTCTTTTTCAGCACGTCTTTCAGCTCCATTTTCTTCTCCTGGTGCTTCTTTGCAAACAATAAACCTCATGCATTGCTAAATATGACACTTACACACTCATGGCGAAGCAGCTTATGGCAGCTGCTATTTGCATACATTGGTGTGTAATGTTACTGGCTTGAGACTTTGGATTTGTTAGCCTTGGTTTGCCTTTCCAGGCATACCAATTTTGCCCTTGGGTGGAACAGTGCTAGCACTGCTGCCTTGCAGTGAGGAGACCAGGTTTTGCGCCCCAGCTCCTCCTGGTGTAGAGTTTGCATGTTCTCAACATGTCTGCACAGACTTCCTCCAGGTGCTCCAGTTTCCTACCACCATCCTCAGACATGCAGGTTAGGTGAGTGACAGCGCTAAATTAGACCTAGGGTGTTTGATGTGTGTGTGGTCTCACTACAATAGACTGGAGCTCTCTACAGTTATTATTTATGTCTTGTACCATATGCTAGCTCAGATAGGCTCCAGAACCCCCCATGACCCTGGTCTGGAATAAGTGAGTTAGAAAATGACATGACATTCTGCCCTGTTTTCCTGCTTTACAATTTTGTGCTTATAAAATAAAAAAATCCTACTTTTTAAAGACTTATTGTTTGTCTTGGCTTCCTAGTCTAGAGCTCTTGCAGTTTATCCTCTCCCTTAAAGGACATTTTTGTATATTTGGGAAATTTAAAACTATTTTTGCACCGTTAAAACCAGTGCCCCATTTTGTGCTTGTGCAGGCCTATAAGACTGCCTCCTGAGTTTGTGGTCCAGCTGCCTGGGGAAAGGCCTATTTTGGGATAGACTAGCAAAATCCTGCTCTAGCCTTTTGTGCATTGTGTGGCATGCTTTTGCCATTTTGTGATGCTGTATTCACAGCAGGCTTCAGTGGCACCAGTATTGTGGTCCTACAATTGGCCTCTGGTGTCCTTGAACCCCTGAGCTTTGAGCAGTCCTTAAAGTGACTGGTCTGAAGGGTAGTTACCAAGCCATGTGCTCTTTCTCCAGGACAGAAGAAGTTCATCATTCACAGCTGTGAGTTGACTGCTGCCACCTTGATCTCCTGCCAATCTCTTAGTCATAGACAGCCAACTTTATTACAGACTGGGCTCATAGCCCATTAGTGTTATATGGAAGGATAGCAAGCATTCTTCAAGGGCAAAATGCACTCTCTCACTCCAGTATTCTCAAACGTTTCATTTCCAAGACACTGTTCACGAGGACAGAGTGTTGTGCTAAATGAGTTTCAACTTTGACAAAAAGGACTGAGGCTTTCAAAATTACCATAAAAGTAGGCCAGCACTTTACCTCAGATACTATACTGACTCACAAGAGATTGTAATAGAAAAAATTAAAAATGACCAGAACATGCATGGTCAAGGAATGGGAGTCAAAAGCCACTGACACAATCAAAAATACAGAAGCAAAAAACAAGTGCAAAATATTTGTTAGCCAGAAAGTCAAGAAAATAAAGTTTTTTCAATCCTGGTCTTAGAGTAATCCTTCAAACTCAGATACCCCAAAACTTCCAAGGATGACTTTTAACCCATATCCCAGATGATGTCACAAACGAGCATACTCTGGGGAATTCTTAGAAGGATTTCTATGGAGACAGTCATAGCAATAGCCTAAAATGGCAGCATCTGTCATAATAAATCTCAAACAAATTATGAACCTTTTGACAAAGTAAGCTACAAAAAAACAACCTTTAACTCTTTGAGGGCTGAATATTTTTACCAAAAAAACTTAATTTTCCAAAAAGCACACAAAGCAATTTTTTCACATAAAATGTCTGTTGCTGCATGCTGTGGCTGCTGTTGGCGTCTCTGGCAACAGGAGCTGCGTGGGGGTGGTTCGATGGCCAGTGGGAATGTGTGGCGGGCTGGCTGCTTGACTGTCTTTGAGCAGCAGGTGGGTGGCGGTAGCAGTCGCACTGCGAAGAAATCTGGTTTGTACCACTTGTCATCATAAGTGGAGGTCTTCCCAGGCCAATGTTGCTGTGGGCACATCAGCTACACAAATGTGTTCCGGACATCAGCTGGGGGGACAATTAACTGATGCTGGTACTTCACTTTCATTTTTGATCTCCATCTCCAAATCACTTGCATTCATTTTGGAATCCGACAAGCCAGTGTCCGATTCAGCAATAACATGCAAAATGTTGTCCAAGGAATATGTTGCTTTGCGCATTCACTTTGGTTTCTCGTTATATGTTAATGCCATTTTAGAAGTTGTTTGCTCTTCATTACTCATGCATGCACAGGAAATTGAGGTCAAATCAATGAAGTTAACTTTCCTTTCTAGTAAAGGAAAGTCGAAATATAATGTAAGAACGGGTTTTGTTGTAGTTTACAGCTGATTACCGTCCTCTACCCCTGAATTTCAATCAAAGTCGACATCAGCCCTGAAAGAGTTAAATTCAGGTTCTCCAAGTGTCAAACCCCCACATTCGATATATGATTAACTAGATGTTCTGTTAGAAGCTGAAAAAAGAATGCATAATTCGCAAAGATCATAACAGATACAGCCTGTCCACAACTACTACCATTTGACTTCGGCCTAGCAGGCCCCGAAAAATGGGGAACTGGTTTTATCTTTTGTAGGTGACAAGGTGGATGGACAGGCATCCTGGCCAGGTTGGTTGATGGTGCTTTTCCTGGCTGGGAGGCCATAGTGGATGGACAAGAAGTAATTGTCTATCCAAAATAATTTCTCCCCCAGGTACAATAAATGACAGTGCTCCTCTGTATGGACACCCACAGGGATCCATGGGAGGGACAAACCTCTAGGGGTTCTTGGGTGCTGCCAGCGGGTACTGCAGGGAGAACTCCCTGCTTCGTGGGGCTTCTGTGTGACCCAGAGTGTTATGGCTCTGGAAGTACTCCCAGGTCCAACATAAAAGGAAGACATCCAGACTCCACCAGTGGAGTCAGAGTTGAAAGATAGAATGCAACACTCACCTAGAGGACTGGAAGAAGAGAAAGGAACATTTTATTTTGTAATTAGTGGCTATTAAAGTGGATCTTATTGATGTGTAAAGGTACTGTGGTAATTAACAAAAAAACATTAATTTGAACCTAGAACTATATTTGGTGTGTTGGTGTCTGGGGTTTGGGCTTGGTTGTGTCCCCTACTGGTTTCTCTGTTCAAAAAAACTAAGGGGTTCTAGGAAGTGTCAAAAGTTCCCAATGAGAAAAAGAAACAATGGAAACTCTGACTTGTATTTGAAAAGGCAACAAGGCATCTTTATAAATAAAGAAAAATAAAAAAAATATATGAAAATGCTTAAACAAGTGTAAAAGAGTTGCCTAAATGGCAGTCCAAGGTAAACATATCTCAAAAAGCACTAATCCAAAAAGTAAACCAAATTCAATAATAGAAATCAGTAAAGAAAACAGTACTTAAAGGGCATATAACTCCAAGACAGTTCAGGGAGCCCACTACTGGATCTCTCAAGTTCTCAGCCTTTCATAGCTAGGAGGAGGGTCCAGTAACAGTGATGTCAGGGTGGCCTCACCTCCTGGACTTCCTCCCACAAATAACATTACATAAAGTGTATAAATGACTTTAAATACAACAAAAACAGAAATAAAACATAAAATACCAAAAATCCAACCTGACACCTAACACTGTGCTGATATCTCCTGGTGGTCCAAATCAAAGGTTTTCTGTCTCTGGGACTTTTCCTCAGCCTGTGTTATCTTGGGGGTACCCATGCCAGCCAGGCACTCCATTACACAGCAATCACTACAAATTAAAGAACTGAAAATGAAAATTGGCTAGTTGAGTTTGACCTGGTGACAATGCACTGGAGTAGAAGGTTCAGTAAACTGGGTGTGGGATAATAGTTTTTAAAACCCTTTGTAGCGACATTCACTAGGACTGACACCACATTAACCAAGACTCATTGTTTGTTTTGTGAAGAGCACTGTTTGTGTGTGTTAAGGATGCATTAATGAATGCAAAGGAAAGACTGACTAAAGCCCTGGCTGGGCACGGTATCCATGTCAGGTTCCAGCACTCTGTGTATTCATTCTCTTGTAGTGCGCATGGCCTTCAATTTAAAAGCTTTTAAATAAATGAGTCACCTTGTTCTTATCACTGGTGTTTCTGTGTCATTTATGATTTAAAGTCGGAATTCTTTTCTGCTTCACTGGCCTAATGAAGTATAGTAAACAAGCAGACAATATGAGAGAAACATGGTAATGTACTATCTAGCTGATGTTGCTTTTCTGTTTGTAAAAGAAAAAAGGAAGAGTTGTTTAAGAGGAATTGAAATGTACACAAAAAACAACAGAGGATCTAAAGTGATAAACAGAAACGGAATCCCGTGCTGCATGAATATTTAATATCACAAACACATTTTCTGACTTGAAGCTCTGGTTCATATTTTGTGTCTGATAAATAGCTTGCTGCTAAGATACAATGTGGGGGTAAAGACTCCTCATTGTATCTTCTGTTATACTAACTCTGCTGTAGCTGTTTCCATTTTTTATGGGGGTCACTTTTTTTTTGACTAGACACAATACACGTGAATTTCAACAGATCTAAGCTAAGGGCGATAAAATAAATGCAAAATATTTTGTTTTGTGTCTTAATTAACAGGTTTAGGTCTTTATTTCATACTGAACTTATTCGACAGTAGTACCACTCTCACTGTACTATTCTTCAGCGTCTTTCTCTGGAAGCAGTTTCTGTGAGACATGGTAAGGCTGCTGGCCATCACAAACTATATCTCATGCCCACCTTGTGACCCCCTCATCATCCTGTAGAGCACCTTCACCTGCATTATCGGAGGTCCTATTTCTACTTGCTAACATCAGACCAACATATTTTTTATTTGTTTGCTAATGTGAAGTGGAGAATGGTTATATTTATTCATTTATTAAATACCAGCTGTGATACCTGGCTTTGGCTGGGAAATTCTGTAAATACTACAGTATTTAATGAAATGCTTTCCTGTATACAATATTTGTAAAGAGAAAAGGGAAATGACCAGTAAGTCAGTACATCAAAGAATGAGCCAGAGGCAGACCTGGGAGACAAATAAATCTTTTGTTAAAACCAATACACAGTCAAAACTTCAGTCAAAAAATAGAGGAAGGAGTTGCAAACCATGAATGTCTACATATGATTTTTGAAACTACTTGCTCATTTTTTCAAAGCTCTACACACAATTCCCAAAACTCCAATGCATGAAAAATCTCAGGCATCTCTTGCAAAAGAACACCCTTTATTCAAAACTACATGAACTTTCTAAAAAAATATTATTTTTGTGTCAAACCTCTACACACAGACCATCAAATGAATACAGTGCTCACCATAAGTTTGGGACAAAGTCACATTTATCCTTGATTTCCCCCTTTGCTCCACAGTTTAAAATTACAAATCAAAAAATTCAGATGGAATTTAATTTACATTGCAGACTTTCATCTAAGTGTATTTTCATACATTTCTGCCACACCATGTAGAAATGCCAACACTTTTTATACATTATCCCTGAATTTAGCAAGGGTCACTCTGCCACGACTGCACTGCATTCAATCACAAATGCTCTTAGATCTTCTTGAGCTGCTTCTTTGCTGTGTCCCTACTCTTCGTGATCTTCCATTTCATACTGTTAATCACTCCTGCTGATCTCTTCCCTTAATAAACTCAGAATCCATGGTTCTGCTTTGGACCAATGCTTTTGTGTCTCCTGGTGTAACTCCTTGTGTTACACTCTCTCAAAGATCAGTGTTGAGTTCACCTCTCTTTTCTCTCTACACTCTCTCCTTTTACAATGTTATTTCTTCTCAAGACTTTTCCCACTACCTTTTTGCTCTTGACGCACAGCTCTTCCTCTCATTTCCCTCTTATAAGCCATAGGTTTCAGGCCAGATCTCCAGCTGTCTCTATGCCATCCATCATGGACGATGATCATCACCTTAAACATAACCATTTAAAGTCAGATATCCTGTACTTGCCTTCTGATTCACCTTCCTCAGATTTATGGTGAAGCATTGCTCTTGAAGATGTCATCAGTCATGGTAAAGGAATCTTGGCATGATTCTGGACTCCTCACTTTCATTCCTTGAATATATTTCTTCAATCACCCAATCCTGTCATTTCCTTTTTCATAATATTCAGAGAATCCATCCCTTCCTCAATAATTATGACACACAACTCCTTGTTGCATCTCTCTCCTATCAGGGCTTCATTCCACTGCTATCCGACTTCTCCAGCTCCTCTACAATACTGGTGCTCAAATGGTCTTCTCTGTTCCTCACTTCATTCCTACTTCTCCTCTCCTTTGGTCTCTTCTCTGGCTCCCTGTTGCTGCAAGGATGCAGTTTTTGTCTTTATGTTGTTCTGCTCCTCAGAATCTCCAGTCTTCAGTCTCTCCTTATGTCCATTTAAGAAGCCTCCATTCTGTCTCTGCCTGTCTGCTGAACCTCCCTCCTTACATCAGATGTGCCAAGATAGGATAATGCTTCTCCATTCTTGCTCCAAAGTGGTTGGATCTCCCTTTGTCTATTTGAACTGCATTCTATTTACTTATGTTTAGCCATTTTTTGAGGCTGCACCTATTAATTAAATGTTTTGGAACTGCTCTTCTACAGGATGGCTGTTGTTGTACTGACAAAGAGCACAGGATGCTGATTTTCATCTTAGTCTAGTTGTAGATTTAATTATGTACTAGTAGTTTTTCTATTCCCTCTTGCTCGTTTTTTTATCTTGTTCTTTGTTGCTTATGATACTTCACCATCTAATTATTATTGTATGCATTATAACTTGCTTTGTAAGTTACCTTGGATAAAAGCATCTGCCAAATAAATAACAAGACTATCCATAGTGTCACTCTGCTGCCTATTTCTTTTTTTTTTTTTCATTTGATATACTTTGTTAATCCCTGAGGAGAAATTTCCCTTTTGTATGACCTTTGGAGGGCAGAGTCAGGCATTGTACAGTGTCCCTGAAACAATTTTCAGGTTAAGGGCCTTGCTCAAGGGCCCAACAGAGTAAGACCCCTTCTGGCAGTAATAGGATTTGAATCAGCAACCTTCCAGATACCAGTGCAGCACCTTAACCACAGATCCTCCACTCAGTCCTAAAAAGGGAAAACAAATGCATTTTAATTAAAGAAGACTCACTCAGAAGTCTAATGATTTAAAACAGGGAGTGTGATAGTTATATTTGTCTTTTATGAGTCCTTCTGTTTGTGTGTGCATTGAAATTTATGATGAAATCTCATAAGGCCCCTTATAGAATATAAACTGCCACAGGAGCCCTAGTGCAAATATTAAAACCAGGCTTTTACATTGTGACCCTGCAGTTCGCTTCCAATGATGGCCTCCATCCAATCACAGACAACTAGTGATTTACCCTAGTAGCCTCAAATAAGAACAGGACAGCTTGTAATGGTCATGAACCCAAAACTCAAAATAAATCTCTGCAAAGTCAGATTCCAAAATGAGCTTTGAGAGTTAATGCAAATCCAAAGGAATCTTGTGGCCCAATCAATATTGCTCAGTGCTCCTGTGGAATTGATAATAAGCTTCAAGGCAGACTCAGGTCTGAAACTTATGTGCGGATGTGAAACACAGTAAAGCTGAAGAAAAAAAAAAAAAACCTTAACAGCAGCCTGAGGCAAAAACAATACTGTAAAGGTTAAAGTATATTTTAAAAGAATCCCTATTGAATGCCATACAAGAAAGTCAGCCTGTAAATGTGGAGATGCCAAGTGCAGTAATTATCACTGCTTGCTGTTACAGCAAGTATGTAATTTGTTCCTGAGGAGGATTTGAAAAAGGTGATATTAGTGCACTCTAAATACCAGTCTTCTTATGACAGACTGGACAACTGAAAAGTAAATCCCACTTCAACAAGATCTGTATAATGATGATTCAGCAACAATGCAATACAACTACTACACTCATACTATACAAGCTCTCACTTCAGAACTGGAACATATCATTTCCTTGCACAAAAATTCTAGAGGGAATGCTTCTGTCATTGTTACTAATTTTAGGTGTTAAACTGAAATTGAAAGGAGCTGAATTTTTTTAAGCATGGATTGTACCCTGCAATGGTTAAGTCTTTACAGCATTTTGACCTACCAGGTAGCACCTACTTTAGGCAACCATTCATTCAATTTTAGCCAATGCTCATTTTATAGCAGGATTGTGGTGAGATCAGGGCTATCCCAGCTTCATTATATGTAAGAAGAGAATCTGTTGTGGCTGGCACCAGTCGATCACAGGGTATACTCGGGCACACACCAACACTGAGCCAGTTTACAGTCACAAATTAAACAAAAACACATATCTTGGAAATGTCAGCTTCCTAAGAAGAAACATGTGGACACTCAAACAAGTGAAGGACAAAGTGGGCATTGCCCCATTTTGATAGGCCTTCAGTGATCCACAAGGGCTGTTAAAAAGGCAGGCCTAACCAAAATATAAAAAAATCAACTTCTCCCCACCACCACTATCAACATCACTTGCATACCAGAGTGAACACTAAAATGAATGAAAAAGAAAACTGCAGCTCTGCCAACATTTGGTCAGTTTGCCTTCTGACTTAAATCTGATAAACGTCATGATTGGACTCATTTATAATTTTTTAATGATTCCTGGGGCTCTAATAATAATATATGCATTGTTTTGGGGTTTTTTGAGAACAAGGAATCCTATAGATGCATTTAATGTTTCAATGCAATGTTTGTTATTTTTTTTTTTTGCATTCTACAGCAGCACCATCTTGCTCTTTCTGTGGGCACTGCCAGATTGGAACGTTTAAGGATGCATTTGTTTGGTATTTTTCAAGTCAAAGTTATTTCTACACACACATGGAATATATGTATTTGCCATGCAATATTATGTTCTAAAGTTAAGTGCTTTCTATAAATTAAAACAAATATATCTTGTCTGCTCTGGGACTTTACAATGGAGGGTATGGAGCATGGAGGAAATCTTAAAAACTTACCAAATACATATTTTTTTCCAGCCAAGACAGCTGTCAAGTATTGATCTGCATCTTTGTGACAAAGGGATCTGGAAATATGCATTTTATTGATTTTATTTCATATTCCTCATGCTATTTTTCTCATTGTAAGAATATATTTTCTATTCACTTGTGTGTAAATATGGAAGTAAATCAAAACAAAACCAACAATGTGGCATGAAAAGTTTACTGTGATTTGGTCTTTTGAGAGAAAACCACGCCACGGGCAAGGGGTGTCAAGCTATCGTTCACAGCTGGTCTTCCTTTAAAATGGCTGAATCTCATAATATTGGTGTTGTTCAAAAATGGCATGTATAAACTATTTTAAAATGTGTGTGCAATCACAAGATACAGGTCAATATTCAACAACCGCCTTGGCTTGAAAAATGGACATCTCTGGTGAGTTTTTAAGCTTTTTACCCATTCCTTATAGACTGCAATGTAAAGTGCCCATGCAGGTTAGATTATTTTTAAAATTTATAATAATAAGAGATTAACTTTAGAGCCTAATTTTGTGTTGCAAATGCATATATGGAATGTTTGAAAAGAGAAAACCTTGACTTGAAAAATACAAAACGTATCCTTTAATATTGTCAGTTACTGTATGGTTGTTACAGGTGACATCAGGGGTCATGGATGGTGTGACATCACAGGTCAAGTGGTGTAAAGGTCATCCCCATGGACTTCCTGGTTATGTTAATATCTGATATCACCCTTAAAGGAGTGGTACTGTGAAACTGTTTGCCTGTGCCAAGGTAAATTAGAGCTCTAAGCACCACTAAATAGCGGGCCAATAACCTGCTTTTTCAAATTTATTTGTCACTGTAACAAGATTATGACTGTATCAGGTAAACTTCTAAATTTTTTGATTAAACTAAAAGCAAAAGCTTAGACCTCCTTCATCCACAGCCATGTATTTAGCACAAGCTAAATTTGACATTCAAAAAAAATCCATTGTTGACATCGATATAATTATTGTTGTTATTAAAGAGAAAACCAATATTTTTATTTATTTATTTATTTATTTATTAATTTATTTATTAAAATCAAATTTTCTCATCCACACTATTTATGCCAGGTCAGTACAGAATCATTGTCTCAGCTCAGGAATTCATTATGTGGTGGAGTAGCTAAGTGCTGCCCACCAGTCACCAACATGGGATCTTTGAGTTACAAAGATATTGTCCCATCTCTCCCAGTAAAGTGAGGACTACACACCATTCATTAGAAGAAAATGCTATATGCTGCAGCAGCTCTTACCCAGGTTCCTGGGGCATCTGTTGGTTCACATCTCATTTTTGTTTGGCTATAATTTAAAGACAAAAAAGAAACAATTCAAAGAAGCGAGTCTTAAAAAATAAGGTAATTAAAATGAAGGGTAAAGAAGTCAATTAAGAGCAGAAATTTGTCACTGATCTTAACCATCATAACCATCTATTAACTTTTTTTCATTGAACCCACTGGAAGTTCTAAGTGTAATGGACATGAAAACCAGATCATAATGTATACCTGACCTATGCCAGCCATATAGATGTCAGTGCAGTTTTGAACATTACTTCTGAGTGCCACTTTTTTCCACAGTGATACAATGGCTAACCAAGCGTGTCAAGGCAATGGATATCTCCCTCCTGAATTGTGTTTATGATGAGGAGTGTAAAGGGAGCCTTTTGAGTGCTAGCCATTTGCCTAATTTTTAAATAATTCCCACAACTCAAACTTAGTGCTGCTAAGAAATATTATTTGCCTTCTCACATGCTGGATAGTTGTACTGTCCTTTAAATTTGTTTCCTACCTCTTTTACCCCTCTTTGTTTTATCTTTGTCAATATAACCATGAGTCAGTTTTCATTCATAATCCATTTAAATATATTAGTGCGGATAAAGCAGGAATCTTGAGCTCCAAAATTATGTTTAGATTTATAGCACATTCCTGCTGCTAAAGGGTTAGGGGTACTTGATCAAAATTAGTATCTATAGATAATAAGACCTTTGAGAGGCAGGCCCTGGGCTATACAAGTCCTCTTGTGGTAGACCATCTGGACTCACTGTAGTTTGCCTACTGGACAAAGATTGGAATGGAGAATGCAATTATCTGTCTGCTCCACAAGGCTTATTTCCATCTGGACAAAGATGGTAGCACTGTGAGGATTATGTTTTTTGATTTCTCCAATGCTTTCAAGTACCATCTAGCCATCCCTGTTAAGGGGAGATAAGCAGTTGGATAAGTCTATGGTGTCATAGATAATGGACTATCTCTCAGTCAGACGGCAGACTGACGTACTCAAGTAGTGTGTCTCAGATACAGTTGTGAGCAACACTGGAGCACCACAAGGAACAGGCCTGCCTCCATTTCTCTTCACTATGTCCACCTCAGATTATAAATATAACACCAGGGCATGTCACTTACAGAAATTCTCAACTGATTCTGCACTTAAGGAGTGTCTTGATAAAGGGTGTAGACAGGAGTCAAATGGAGAACGTTGTTTCGTAGTGCAGAAAGAATTGTCTGCAACTTAATATCAGCAAAACCAAGGAACTGGTTATTGACACCAAAAAGCTTCTATGTCCGGTCACTGTTCAAGGAATGGGTGTAGAGGTGGTGCACAACTACAAATACTTGGGGGTCAATGACAAGTTGGACTTGTTGCATAACATAGAGGAACTATATAAGAAAGGATAGTGCAAGCTCTACTTCCTTAGGAGACTGTGTTCAATGACAATACAGTTGAATCTGTTAGATCTATTCTCTGTGATATTGAGTTCACACATTTTCCTGTTGTCTGTGGCAGTTTTTTTTCTAGGTACTCTGAACTTTATCCCACATTCCAAAAGTCATGCGAGTCGAGGATGTCAACTTACATCACTAGCTTTTGAAGAGGATAACAAATTAAGCCAGTGGCATTATTACACAACTTCTAGTCAAAGGCAGTACTTAAAGTGTTGTTGTACTCACCAGTACTTTGTACTAGCACTTCTACATTTTGTTGTTTGCCATACCAGTACCAGTTTGGAGATTTTCCAGTTTCCTCTTTGAAATCAGCTGTTACTCACCAATATGCATTATCAGCACATCTACTTTTTACTCTTCAGAATATGGCCACTTTTTTTCTTTTAGCACTTCTCATAACCTCTCAGTACTGTATTGTCACACCTGTTATTCAGCAGAGATATCCTGGGAATTATAGTGAGAGGGAACCTCAAGGTAGGTCTCCTACATACAATAAACTTACCTCCACCAGACTACATGACTGGTGGTTTCAAGAACACGCTGTGACTGCATCTCACTCACTAAGAATATGTAAATGAGGTCTGCATTTGAATATCTTTGGAAAAGTAGTGTAACGTGACATGGCCTTTAGGCTAATTGGCAAATCCACATAAGTCATGAACTGGCACCATTCCCAGGGATGTTCCCTGCCTTCCTCCTAGTGCTCACTGTGAGCCTAAATTCGATTAATGGTATAACTAGAATTTAAAGAGTCCTATAGCAAAATGGTCCTAGTGCAAAAATTTGGGAAAGTAAAAAATCAACAACATCAATGAGATTCTCAAGCAATCTTTGTAAAATGTCAATAGTCATAATTAAGCTTTGTAAAATTGTGGGAATTATAAAACAATCCAGTTGGTAGGCATAATGGAAAAGCCTAGTGAAACAATGGCCATGCAGTCGCTGCAGTGGGCCCACAGCCCCTTGGGCCCCATGCTCTGCATATAGTAATACAAGTGAATTGGACTAAGCAGGTTTAAGTCCATTATTTTGTGATATTTGAATAATAGAACATGAGTGAAAGACTTGAATTTATTAATTTGTTCATTCATTAGTTAAATTTAGGATCAAAGTAACATTATCTTATTTTTTTTGTTAAAGAAAGGCCAAGGTGGCTCATTTATACTATCAGCAATTTGCCTGCATAAGACCTCACTGTGACTACGACAGCCAAGTCAGAAATTTTCTTTCTTTTACATTTTTTTTTTTGCTTTTTAGTCATTCTTGTGCATGTGTGTGTGTTCAGACCACAGTGTGGATGTCTATCTATCTATCTATCTATCTATCTATCTATCTATCTATCTATCTATCTATCTATCTATCTATCTATCTATCTATCATAACACTACATTAACATATCAAACATAACATTACATAATCATTCAGAGTGAAACAGCTAATGAAATCCAGTTTCAATTGTAGATGAGCACCAGTTCATCACAAGGCGCATTCAATCATACATGGTCAGTTTAGAGTTGCTTATTGCTTATTAGACTAAGCTGACCTTCATATCTCTGAGATGTGCAAGGTCGTGGAGAAGTCCCTACAGACAGATGCGAGAAGCATTTCTCAGGCCTTGCATTTGTACCCAGGTCTATACAGCTGTGAAACAGAATCACTAACCACTGCATCATCAAGCTAACCCCTTTTCAGCAATATCTTTATTTAAATAATGTTGGGTTGCAGGTTTCCAGATATTAGCCTCATAGCATTGGACACAAAACAGGAAACAAACCTAGGTGGGATGCCAGTCTAATGCATGGCATACCTTTCCACATAGCTATATAAAATGTTTTACTTTTATTATTAACCCTTTACTGGAAAAGCACCTGATGTAATTTTTACATCACTTTCTTTATCTGTTGTATGGATTCTTTTCAGTTTATTCTGTAAATTTCATCATCTGTACTAACATCTCAGATTTACTTCTGTAAAATCTCCAAATGCAGGTTCTTTGTAATTTTCTATGAATTAAATTGCATTCTGCAGTAGATACATTAAACTATTTATTTATACATTTAAAACACACATAAGTAAAAGTCACAAAAATACCTGAATATTAAAATAAATATGCAACAGTGTTTGAAAAATCCAGTCAATACATTTCTCTAATGTGCCTCTTGTATGATCTTTACTTGTTTTTCTCATTTTTCTTTGGGACTTCGGTTTTCTGCCAAGGTCTAAAGAGATGCTGTTGAGTTGATCGTTAACCAACCAGGAGCAATCATTTGTACGCTTCATGATGGACTGACATTCTGTCTAGGGCTGGTCCCACTCCTAACAGTTATATACTAGAGAAAGAAGCTCAACAAAGTGGACAGATGAAAGCACAGATGGACAAACAATTCTTTTTAATTCATTTTAAATTCTATTTGCTGTTTTAACAGCGGGTGGCGTAGTAGGTAGCGCTGCTGCCTCGCAGTTGGGAGACCTGGGGACCTGGGTTCGCTTTCCGGGTCCTCCCTGCGTGGAGTTTGCATGTTCTCCCCGTGTCTGCGTGGGTTTCCTCCGGGCGCTCCGGTTTCCTCCCACAGTCCAAAGACATGCAGGTTAGGTGGATTGGCGATTCTAAATTGGCCCTAGTGTGTGCTTGGTGGGTGGGTGTGCTTGTGTTCTGCGGTGGGTTGGCACTCTGCCCGGGATTGGTTCCTGCCTTGTGCCCTGTGTTGGCTGGGATTGGCTCCAGCAGACCCCCGTGACCCTATGTTCGGATTCAGCGGGTTGGAAAATGGATGGATGGATGTTTTAACAGCATCTACTTTTAAAGTAAAATATCAGTTAATATTAAGCCACAATACATTTGACCATTCTTGCAGAAGTATGGTATAAATTACACCATTGACTTCATCCACACTATTATGTTTTCATCAAAAACTAAAAGTTTCATGTTTATGAAAGTATCTGTTTCCACAATAAAATGACCAAAAACAGATACGATGTAAATGTAAATGAGCATTTGCTCATTGATGAAAATATCTTTGAAGGGGTGATAATGCCTCCAGGCACAGGGTTGCTGTAATCTGAAAACTGTAGAGACTGGTAAATGATTTTCTTTTTGCACACATGTGCAGCATTCAAACTACACAAAGTGCAATTTATAAAAAAACAGGTAAGCAACCCAACAAGCACCATGGAAAGGAACTCCTCTGTGCCTGCTATGTCTATGTGAAGAATGACTAGTCAGGAAATGACACTGTGAAATGTGCAGGATCCAGTCAGGGAAGGGTCACATAATAAGCACAAACAAATTGGAGCATGATTAGTCTGCACTTTCAAAAATATTTGCTTTCACCAACCCACACTGCAATGCCAAACCAAATTTTTTCAGATGTATACAGCTCTGTAGAACTTTTTCAAAGGGTTGCGTTTTTAGGGGTTAAAAGTGCTGGTGTAGTGTGGACGAAAGGCAAAAAAGAGACTAACATCTGTACTTTTAAATTAAAATGTACTAGTGTAAACATAGCCTTAGTGAAAGTCAGTCATTCACTTTCTTACCCACTTAGTCCTTACCAACATTGTGGGGGGTTGTGGAGCGTATTCCAGCTAGCACAGGGTACAAGGCAGGAACAAACCCTGGACAGGAAGCCAGTACATCGCAGGGCACTTAGTGAAAATATAAACTGTAATAAGGAGAACATCACACTTAATGAAGCTATCAGCTGTGGTAGCTGTTATCAGTATTGTAATTGAAAGTATTTGTAGTCTTTTTGTAAAAAGATATGAATGACAATGGCCACTTATATACCCAAATGGCTGCTGAGCTGGCATATAAACCAGAAGGCTGTAAGTTCAGTCCTCACATTTGACTCTTTCTGTCACCCCCAGAAGTCATTTAACCTGTCTATTCTCTAACTGTTTAAAACAAATATCCACAATTTTCATGTATCCTAATATTCCTAATATATAGTCACTTTGAGTAAAGACATCTCTCTATCTATCTATATATAAAAGAAAATCCTGGAATGAAAAGCAAATGCAAGGCTACGATACGTAATAATCTCAAAAGACATTTTAAGGACCCGCAAGACCAAGGAGACTTGCCACGGTGCGTCTCGCGGGGACTGTAAACATAAGACTTGGTGCCAAGAGATTGTCCCAGGGCTGTAGAATAAAGGACAGCGGCTGTACAGGCTTTAAAAAGATCGAAGGGCAGCGCGACAGCAGCTACCCCAACCGAACGTGAGCAGTGTTATACATCCTGCAAGAAAGAATTCAACCACGCCCGCAGCCAGAAATAAAAGACAGGTATTGCTTTTACAACGTCATGTGAGACAAGGCAGTGAGCCATCATTTAAAACAAGTCAACAGACCTCTAAGCTAGCAGTTGTTGGATTGCTTTTGGCAGGCAAGCATCATGTGCTCCCAGCTCTTAAAACAACGACATGCGACAGGCAGAAGAGGCAGCTAGCAAGCAGCAAAAAGATAGCAAATGATCCAAAGGCATATCCTTAGCGTATGTTCAGCCGCAACACCCTTCACAACACGAGCAGTATTATACGTCTGGGAAGAAAGAGATGTAACCAGGCACGTGGCCGAAAATAAAGGACAAGTATTGTTTTTACAAAAGTTTTTAAAGTAAAAGTGAAAATAATGCATATGTAACAATTCACAAGAAAATAACAATCTCTTTAAATTGTAGATTTTCTGCCTAAGGTAAAGTCATCCCTGATGAATGGGGATGTGGGAATGAGGGGTTCTTTCATCGGATTTGCGCTATTTCAGATGTGGAATGGCAAAATGGAGGAGGCAGCTTGATGAATGAGGTCTCCAGGACTTAAAACAAATCCAAATCATATTATGTGATATCATCTAATGTGAAATTCTACTCCGTACTTCCAGAATTTTTATACTGTATTGAGGATTTATTCTGTTCTATGTATTGTACTGTATGGCTCAGAATTAAAAGACAATGAGTAAAATGACAAAGTAGAAATTCATAATGATGTTTACAAACGTTGGAGCTAAACACATGCTGAGCAGGTTAGAGACTATGAAACCAGTGAAATTAGAAAGGCTCAAAAAAAAAAAAAAAAAAAACACATGTGGAGAAAGTTAAAGGATATGAAAGTAGGAAAATTAGAAAATATAAAAAAAGAAAGTAAAGATCGCAGTAGCACAAACAAACAAACTGCCTCATTTAACTATGCACCAGTCTAACTCTGGTTTTGCACAATAATTACTACACTATTGCACCTTAACACTTAATTCTACTTTATTCACATAATTTTACCTATTTATTATGTTCTACTATACTTTTATCTTTCAATCTATGACTTTTTGTTAATCTAACTGATATTCTTCTAACTTTGCACAGTTTTTGATAAGCGGATCAGGATGCATTTCACTGCGTGTTGTCCTGTATAACTACGCATGTGACAAATAAAGAATCTTGAGAATTTCAAAAACGGAGTTTACTGCACATGCATTTATTGGTTACTTTGTTAGTGTATATATATTTATCTGTCTGCTTATTTAAAAAGCTAAATTTACCCCAGGAGTCAAAAACGTTCTGTCTAGCCCTTGTACAAAAACCTAGACAAAAGCTGGGGTATCACCTTGGTAACCCCATGTACTTTTGGAACTGTGAGAGGAAAATAGCACGACTTTACAGACAGAAGTCCAATGCAGAACTGTACTTACTTTTTTACTTTGTAAAAAAAAATTATTAACTGCTGATGATGTAGATCGTTTTGTCTGTGCTGAAATTCCAAACAGAGAAACCTGTCCTGACCTCATTAAAAAGATTCAGCATATTGGGACTCGCAAGATTACAAATATTGTTTTTACAGAAGTTTTGAAATAAAAGTGAAACTAATGAAATAGCAAAAATTCAAAGAAAAAAAAATCTTAAAAGTGTGTATCCAGAAAATCAAATACGGGGGTTGGCGAGTGAAGCGAGCAAGGGGCAAAGCCCCCTAGTCTTCTAAATCATAAACAATGATAATTGATTTTGCTTGCAGTTCATACATACAAGAGTGCTTTCCTGCAAGCAGCACACTGTAATTGTACAGGTGTATTTAGCGTTAGCATTACGTCAGTTTATTGAGAGTGGCAGGTGTTCATTGAGTTATCCTTTTATTAACAGAAGTAGTATCACCTTGAGGAAATGGATTAAGTGGGTTAGAAAATGTAATGTAATACAAATAAATAATGACTGACTCTCATGCAAAGTCAGAGTTTCACTGCTATCTGTACCCTGTACTTTTGAAAATAAGGATCCTAAAAATTTAATCTAATTTTACACAAACATAGCAAAGAGATGCTGGTTAGACTGGTTTGAAACAATGAATTGACCTGGCATGTGAGTGCTTTAAGGTGTTTTAGTGGACATGTACCCTGAGTGGGACCAGTGCCCCAACCAAGGTTTATTTCTTCCTTATATCCTACTAGTCATTCCCCACGACTCTGCCTGCATAGTAGTGAAACAGGACAAACTTTAAAAATCAATAAACTAAAAGGTATCACTAGCTAAGCGGAGGCAAGTTACACTCCAAAATGCAGAGGTAGACTGACTTCCAACTCCTGATGTCACACTTCCCCATCCCCTTAGTCCACAGCCTCTGTTTCGAAATAGCGTGAATATATCACTCTTGCAAGTTAAATATGATTCTTAGCGTGATGAGAGAAATCGCCAAATCAACCAGAATGTTCAAGCAAATTATAGAAAAAAACAATCTAAATCCATTAAGTAGTTCTCTCATTTGCTAGCTAGGTAGATGTAAGATATGCCCTGAGGCTGGAGCGTGAGTGAAGAGGGCTCCGCCCCCCTCTCCTCAGCCCACTATGTCTCTCTCAGATTTGCGCAAATAAATTGGTACCGCAAGCGAACTATGATACTTAGCGCAATGAGAGAGGTCGCAAAATTAACTGGAATGTTCAAGCAAATTATAGAAAAAAACCCGATCTAAATCTCTTAAGTAGTTCTCTCGTGAAAAGCAGACAGACAGACAGACAGACAGACATTGTATTTTATATATAGAGAGATGTTCATAGGATGGGTTCTTGAATTTGGCATGGGAGACATATTTCCTGAAAAATATTTTATTTTAGCTAATAATCTAATTCTCCCCTAGAAACACACCAACATATATCTCAAAACAAGCTACAGAGGACAACACACTTAAATATTAGTTAAAATTGCACTGCATTTTTAAAACAGGTTTAGTTTGGAGAACATTGTTAGCATTGTTGACGCTAGACTAAGACCAAATAGGCACCGGCTGTAGGGCACCATGACTTGGGTTGCACCAAGGCTTGTCCAAGCACCCCCAACCCACCCCACCCCCCCATTGGATGTCACTATTCCTGCAATCTCTGATCAGGATCACCCCCTCCCCCCACCAATTTCATATACAAATATAACCAAATATAAACAAAACTCCAATCTTCTATTGCATGTCAATATGCTGCATTGCACGTTACATACTTATATGAATGCACTCTGATCTTAAAGATGAAACATCCACCTACCACCGCCTAGGAATGCCATGTACCCTTCAGCCAGCCCTCTTTGTTAGCATATGATCATTATCATGGTCCTACAAGAGTATCAGCTCCAACAAGAATGAGTACAAGTGTTAACTGTCATTGACTTTTTAGGCTGTTCAGTTGTGCCCAGGTGGTTTGATCTGCATTCAAAACCCTAAGGCTTGGATGGCTCAATGATTTCCAACAAACCAGAACTCAGATGTAAAACCATGATGACAAATGAGCAGCAGCCGAGTATGGTAGTTGTCTCATTTTATTATCTTACTGAAATATTATTTACAAAATATGTTCAATAAATTATGCAATTGCATAAATATGCCTTCTTTCCAGCTTTTTTTGCTTAACTACAAATTATGCCAAGTTTGATCTACTTCTAGTTTCTCTTTCAATGCTTTCAGCAGAGTTGTATTCTGAAGTTTATATAATGTCTCATGTTCCTAGTACAATCTAAACTTTTTACATACATATGGGTATATAAGCAAGCAAAATCTAAAGGTCAATATGTCAATATAGCAAAAAAATTAATTATATATATCTGCATAACCATTTGATGTATGATTTACAGCAATACATTAATTATTGATTTTGTTTGCTGCACACTAATGCTCCAGCTCCGGGTGACCCTGAATTTAGATAAATGGTTTAGATAGTTTGACAGAGGGATGTTGGATGTTAGTTTAGATAAATAGTTTGACAGTGGAATGTTAGATGGCACTCTGTTATGGCAGAGATGCAAACCTGTCTGCCTGCAAAGCTGCAGAGACTGAAGGCTTTCACGGTAATAAATCCTGTAATCACAGGCCAGTTTTCTTTATTACTGAACGCCTGGCTGAATTCAGTTCTATTTAGCAACTTATAAACTTTCCAGGTGGATTTAAAATGTTTCTATTGTAACAGTTTTGCTTTATCTCAAAAGTTTGGACAATATGAGGTGAATGAAAGACTATTGTTGATAGAACCTAATTAATGTTATTTCTGAAGAATCAAGAATGAAGTCCTTAGCTCATGGATGTGGTTAATAGATGTGTTGAGTCCTGAGCTAAAAGACCAAGCTCCCTTGGTGCAACAACAACAACATTTATTTATATAGCACATTTTTATACAAATAATGCAGCTCAAAGTGCTTTATATGATGAAGAAAGAGAAAAAGACAAAATAAATAAGAATTAAAATAAGGGAACACTAATTAACATAGAATAAAAGTAAGGTCCGATGGCCAGGGAGGACAGAAAAAACAAAAAAACTCCAGAAGACTGGAGATAAAATTTAAATCTGCAGGGGTTCCAGGCCACGAGACCGCCCAGCCCCCTCTAGGCATTCTACCTAACATAAATGATCAGTCCTCATTGTATTTAGGGTTCTCATGGAAGAACTTGATGATGACAGTCATGTGGACTTCTGGCCTTTAATCCATCAATGTAGGGACATCACGGTGCTTTGATCAGGTGGTGGTGGCGCAGGTCGCCACCCCAAAAAACCGGAAATAGAATAGAAGAGAAAGTAGGGGTTAGTACAGATTTTGAATATGAATTCCATGAATAATAATGATAATTAATTGAATATACAGAGCATCAGGATTAAACTAAGATGAAGCTATGAGAAAGCCATGTTAAAGTAATGTGTTTTCAGCAGTTTTTTAAAGAGCTCCACTGTATTAGCCTGGCGAATTTCAATCGGTCAGCTATTCCAGATTTTAGGTGCATAACAGCAGAAGGCCACTTCACCACTTCTTTTAAGTTTAGCTCTTGGAATTCTAAGTAGACACTCATTGGAAGATCTAAGGTTACGATTTGGAGTGTAAAGTGTAAGACATTCCGAAATACAGTATAAGATGAAGCAAGATTATTTAAGGCTTTTTAAACTATAAGCAGGATTTTAAAGTCAATTCTAAATGACACAGGTAACCAATGTAGTGACATCAAAACTGGAGATATGTGCTCAGATTTTCTTTTCCTAGTTAAGATTCTAGCAGCTGCATTCTGCACTAGTTGCAGTTGATTTATGTCTTTTTTGAGTAGTCCTGAGAGGAGAGCGTTACAGTAATCTAGTCGACTGAAAACAAAAGCGTGGATTAAATTCTTGGCATCTTGCAATGTTATAAGGGGTCTAACTTTTGCTATATTTCTTAAGTGGAAAAATGCTGTCCTAGTAATCTGATTAATATGTGATTTAAAATTCAGGTCAGAGTCAATAGTTACCTCTGAATTCTTTACCTCCATCTTGACTTTTAATCCTAATGTATCTAGTTTATTTCTAATAACCTCATTATATCCATTATTGCCAATCACTAAAAATTCTGTTTTATCTTTATTTAGTTTGAGAAAATTACTACTCATCCATTCAGAAACACAAGTAAGACATTGTGTCAGTGAATCAAGAGAGTCGGGGTCATCAGGTGCTATTGATAAGTACAGTTGTGTGTCATTAACATAGCTGTGGTAGCTCACACTATGCCCCGAGATAATCTGACCTAACGGAAGCATGTACTGTACATCAAAAAGAGCAGCGGACCCAGGATAGAGCCTTGTGGAACACCATATAGAATATCATGGGTCTTTGAAGTATAATTACCACAACTTACAAAGAATTTTCTACCTGCCAGGTAGGACTCTGTCTTTTTGTTAATTATATTGAGTTGTGCAGCACCAGAAAATGAATTTAGAAGAATATAGAAAGAGTTTGGAAGATAGAGGGCTGAAGATAAATAGGAAGAAGACATAATATTTGAGGTTTAATGATGACTCAGAAGCTAAGCTGCAGGGACAGCTATTGAAAAGAATGGGTAAATTTAAATATTTAGGATCAGTGGTACTGAAAGTGGAGAATTAGATGCAGAGATAACCCACAGAGTGCAGTATGGATGGAACATTTAGAAGAAGGTATCAGGAGTATTGTGTGAACAAAGAAATAAGGTGAAGGTTAAAAGTAAGTATTTTAAGACAGTGATAAGACCAGCAATGATGTATGGAGCCGAGACATGAGCAGCAAAGGGAGCACAGTAGAAAACGTTAGATATGGCAGAAATGTGAATGTTGAGATAGATATGTAGAGTTAGAGGAAAGGACAGAATAAGAAATGAGACAATCAGAGGTAAAACAAAAGTGGGAAAGATATCTAAGAAAGTATAGGAAAGTAGGTTGAAGTGGTATGAACATGTGATGAGGAGAGACAATGAATATGTGGGCAAAAGAGTGATGGGAACTGAAGTACAGGGGAAGAGAAAGCAAGGGAGGCTAAAGCAGAGGTGGATGGATAAAGTAAAAGAAGATCTGAAGGAAAGAGGTTGATTGGTGAAGAAATGCAGAACCTGTGAAGAAAGTTGATCAAGCACATTACCCCCACATACAAATGGGAAAAGATGAAGAGGAAGAAGTAGAAGATTTATGAAGACTATTTTTATGCTTAAAACTCTTTTTAAAAAAATCAGATGAATTAAAAAAGCACTGGGCATGGTGTAAATCACTGATTGTGCTACAGACGGAACAATTAATTACTGTATCTGTCAATCACAACTCCTCTTACTCTTTACCAAGTGCCTGATTTTTAGAACACATCTTCAAAAAATATTACAGAGAGCATTATTAAGTTTTATTCGCAGAAAACACACTGTGTGAAAGACTCAGGAAGCCCAGCCTAAATATAACAGACTGTCTGCTGCAGAAAGACCGGGAAACCTCCGGAGGCAGATGCCCATATGGCCGGTGTGAGGCTGGAGACATGCACAAGCAGAGACACACTTTGCCTCGACCTGCACCAAATGCTCAAAGATTTAAGACGCCTTCATTTCAGCTTTCCTAGATCCGCTCAGAGGCCTTGTGATATAATAATAATAATGAATGATTTATTACTATTTATAAGGTGTTTATGTCCTCTTGATGGAAGAAAAACATGCAAACCATCTGCATAGATTAAAAGCAAAAAAGACATGCCAGCGTAAATTGTAACTTTAAAAAATGATGTGGACCATGGTCAATCAGTGCCTCAAAGATTAGAACTCTTTGAGCACAATGATTTATATTTTGTCATTTTTTTGTACTTCTTGCTGGTATGTGGCCATTTGGTTGCAGCATCAGTACAGAAAGGCAGACATCTGAGAAACTGCTACCTCTGCAGCTCCACCACTGCTTCTTGTACTACTTGTATGGAGGCTGTATCATTCAATGGCTGGCAGCGCTGCCGCAAGTATGTAATAAATAAAAGGCATATAGCCTTTGTGGCCTGTAGCAGCTGGCTTTGGCAAATTCTTAAACATTACTACAGTATTGTTTACTTATGGCTCTCAGCCATAAGTACTAATAGCCTCAACTTGGTCATAAATCTGTGTATGAATGTATTTGAGAAAATCCATGCTGACAATGGGAGAATGTACAATCTGCGGACAATGTAATCAATGCAGCCTTGTGGAGCTGTGAGGCTACAGCATTTGATAAGGTGCCACATGAGAGGTTGGGCATCAAACTAAAAGAAGTGGGAGTTCAAGGTGTTGTTTGTAGATGGGTGCAGAATTGGCTCAGACGCAGGAAGCAGAGGGTTATGGAGCAAAGAACCTGATCAGAAATGGCTGATGTTAAGAGTGGTGTCCCACAGGGATCAGTGCTAGGGCAGCTGCTATTTTTAAAATATGTAAATGATTTGAATAGGAATTTAGACTGCAGATGATACCAAGCTAGGTACAGGTCACTACAGAGGGACTTAGACAGCATACAGGCTTGGGCAGATTTGTGCCAGATGAAATTTAATGTAAGTTAATGTAAAGTATTACATGATGGAAGTAAAAATGTTAGGTTTGAATACACAATGGTAGGGTTTGAAAATCAAAAGTACCCCTTACAAGAAGGATTTAGGAGCAGCAGTGGACTCCTCACTATCAACTGTCAAACGGTGTTCAGAAGCCATGAAGAAGGCTAACAGAATACTGTATTATGTTAAATAGTGTGATGTGTAGAGTACAAGTCCAAGGAGGTTATGCTGAAGCTTTATAACACACTGGTTAGTCCTCATCTGGAGTACTGTGTACAGTTCTGGTCTCCAGGCTACAAAAAGGACATAGCAGCACTGAAAATGACCAGAGAACAGCAACTAGCCTCATTCCAGGGGTATAGGAGATGAATTATGAGTTTTCAGTTTAAGCAAAAGAAGAATAAGAGGAGACCTGACTGAAGTGTTTAAAATTATGAAGGGAATTAGTGCTGTGCATCGAGACTGTTATTTTAAAATGAGTTCAACAAGAACATGGGGACACAATTGGAAACGTATTAAGGGTAAATTTCACAAAAACATTAGGAGGGTTTTCTTTACACAGAAAACCACAGACATGTGGAATAAGTTATCAAGTAGTGTGGTCAACAGTAGACTTTAGGGACTTTGAAAACTCGACGATATTATGTTAGAAGAATTAAGTGGATAGGACTGGCAAGCTTTGTTGGGGTGTTCTCATCTAGATTGTTCTAATGTTCTAACTACTGTTCTACCATTCCGTCCTCTCACATTCCTTTGTCTCTTAATTGATTTATATAAATAACAGAAAAACAAGCAAACTGCTTTAAGTGAATATATTTGAATTCAGATTCCCACATTTGTATATATATTTTAACACATCAATTACAAAAAAATATACAGTATATACATCAGAAATATGCATAAACAGTTTATCAATGGATCAAAACGTTCAAAAACAAATACATATTTAAGAATCTAAACAGGCTTTTACCCCAGAAACATAAATAAAAGTATTCAGACCCTTTACTTTCTTCACATTTCGTTATGTTGCAGCCTCACGCTAAAATCATTTAAATTCATTTTTTCCCAACATCAAACAACACACAATAACCCAGAATTAAATATTGAAAGCAAGATTTTAGACATTTTTCAAATTAATTAAAAAAAATATCATATTGACACAAGCATCCAGACCCTTTGCTATGACATTTAAAATCTGGCTCAGGTTCATGTCATTCTATTGATCATCATTTGAGATGATTCTACACCTTGTTTGGAGTTCACTTGTGGTAAGTTCAATCAACTGGACATGATTAGGAAAGGCCCATGCCTGTTTATAGAAGGCCCTGTACTTGACAAAGTGTATTAGAGCTAAAACCAAGCCATGAGGTCGAATGAAATACCTGTAGAGCTTAGAGACAGGATTGTGTTGAGGCACAGATCTGGGGAAGACTACAAATACATTTCTGTAGCAGTGAAGGTACCCAGGAGCACAGTTGCCTCCATAGTCCTTAAATGTAAGAAGTTTTGAACAACCACAAACAACTCAGTCAAACTGAGCAATCACAGAAGAAGGGCCATGGTAAGAAAGGTGATCAAGAACCCAACGGTCACGCTGACTGAACTTCACAGAACCTGTGTAGAAATGGGAGAACCTTCCAGAAGGACAATCATCGCCGCAACACTCCACCAACATGGGCTTTTCGGGTTAGCCTCTCTTTGGTGAATATCACATGAACATCAGCTTGGCGTTTGCAAAAAGGCACCTACACTCTTAAAAATCCTGTTTTTTTAATGGCACTTTATGTTTTTTTACTGGGTTATGTGGTTCCTCATAGAACTATTGCTTGAAAAAGCCTCACTTGATTCTAGGAAGGATTCCTTGCAAATGAAGTTGGTTATTTGTGCTTTGAAGAACTTCCCAAAATGTAGGAAAAAAAACTGAAATCTTGCACAGTCTCAACTCTGAGCAGATACTTTACTTGCCGTAGACATCCTGTGGCCCAAAGGCGCAAAGTTGTGACTGTGAAATCCCCTCTACCAACAATTCACAAATCAAAAACAGGATTCTTTAGAGCCGATCCTCTCAACTTTGACAGGAAAAAAATGACAGTTTTAATTTCAAGCTGTATTTCATGTTGCTTGCATTGTCACAGAAATCAACAATTGAAGAAGTAATTAAACATGCAACAAAGATGTACATGTGCTTTCTCAATTTTTTAATTTTTAATAAATTTGCAAAAATCTCAAGTAAACTTTTTTCACATTGTCATTATGTGGTGTTGTGTGTAGAATTCTGAGGAAAAAAATGAATTTAATCCATTTTGGAATAAGGCTGTAGCCTAACATAGCAAAATGTGGAAAAAGTGATGCGCTGTGAATACCTTCCGGATGCACTGTATATGTAGGTTTTAAAATAAGCCCGCTTTAAAGCGTAATAAAAAAACATGACATAAAAACGTCACCATTGCACTTGTAGGCTTAGGATTTTATATATACAGTATAGAGTAGATTTCACAATACATTGTAATGAAAATAAAAAGATGTGAAGGGGTCTGAGATTCCAGCCAGTACGCATGTTTATTTATTGAAAAAAGGAAAGCATAATAATAATTAATAATTTTTGCACACGCTAATGCAAAAAGGTTTGACGTAGTCACACACAAGAAAATAAGGTGAGTAATCAATAACCCACTGTTCTGGTCCTTCCATAAACGCCAACTTCTAGTACGTGTGGGGTGCTTTTATATAACGTACTTGGGAAGGGCGGGGCTTCTTGTAGGAAACGGAAGTTGGATCATTCATCTTCCAGCTGACTAGTGTCTGAATTATTATGGGGTGATTAATAATAATTATGGGGTGATTATTACTTACATGGAGGGCCTTGTAGATATCTCTTATGTGCGTGTATATGACATTTTTTATTTGTCCATTTACTTTTTTCATTTTGTCCAAAATATTCTTTTATGCTGCATTGTATTTTGGGGCGAATATAAAAGTATAATGAAGAGGAGTATAGGTCTAATTGAGCCCTCTCATTTGTATTCTTTGTCCTCCTGACTGTGTGACTTGTCCCTCATTCTCAAGATATGCATGTTAAAATAACTGGGATTACAAAATGTACTATTTTGTTGTTGTTTTGTTGGGTGAACATGCCCTACAATAGACTGATAGCCCTTTAGGTGCTGCCGAAAAGGGCTCTGGCTCTCGCAGTGGATTAAAAAAAAATAATGGGTGTTTATTCTGTTTATGAAAAGATGTCACAAAGAAGAAATCGGCCTGTGACCTGCATCCTTGCAGTACACGAGCCACGGACTTCTGCAAAACACCGCGCACACGTTTCTTTACGGTACCTTTCTTTCTACTGGCTGCATATTTCCGCCCGGGCGTCTCTACTTCTGGTCGCAAGGCAAACCAGGTGCACAGGTGCTCCGGAGAGCAGCTTTAATAGACTTCTCTGCATTGTTATTAACGATTAAAGTTACCGCAACACTTTTGCACTAGACTAGATGGCATTCTCATTTTTTCCTCCTTTCTTCTCATACTTCGGCAACGTTTAGTGAGATCGTGGCAGTCAGGTGAAAACTGTGCGCTGGCTCTTTAAGGAGGTACCTGGCTATCTACAGGGGGCCGAACCGCAGCTCTGCTGAACTGAAGTGCCCTAAGCCTTTTTTCTGTGGCAAGGAAAAAAACACGAAAAAAGCTAACGTCAGAAAGTAGAAAGGGACGCCGTGACAGCGCGAGGCGTGTGGCGGAAGAGTAAAGGGACAGTGAGCTGACCGTCGCTCCCACCCCCATTGTGAATGGTAGAGATAAGAAAAGAAGAAGAAAAAAAACTTTAGAAGCAGCGGCTTGTTGATCGGTGGCTCCGGAGCTTCTTTCGTGTACTTCCAGCCATTGTGAAGAGGCGCGGAGGGCGCCCCAGCACTCCTATTCGTGATGCGGCGTTTATTCTAAGAGCCACACGCAGGACACGGCAGACAAGACGTGCGAGGTTCGGCAGAGCAGGAAATGAGAAACGCCGCGTGGGAAGACCCACTCTCCTGACCTAAACGCGGCGGTATAACCGGAGAGAGGGAAACACCATGGCCTCGAAGGAGCGCCTCTACGAGCTCTGGATGCTTTACTTCACAACAGTAAGTGACACCTGTGGATTCCGGGGGCGAGCGTGCGGCGGCCCGCCTCTCCAGTGCCGGAGATTCCGGCTTTTTCGTGGGATGGACGGGCAAGCGTGGAGCGGCTGCGACTTGTGCGCGCGTGTTTTAGTTTATGGCTGCAAAAATAAATGTTACGCGTTTTTTTGCTTAAACTCTTCCAGTAGATCCTGATGTTTCCGCCAGTGCGTTGAACGTCACCTGTCGGGCATGTGTGTGCACTGGAAAGGACTCTCCGGCACCGCAGGTGTGAGAGTAAGGTTCAGGTTCGTGTCTAAGTGGACGTTGCTTATTGTATGTTTGTAGGTTTGGTGACGGTGTAGTTTTTGCTCTTGCAATGCTTAAGCAGACACATTTTATTTAAGAAAACTACAATGGACGATCGAGCGTAGCTTCCATACTTGTATTAATGAAATCGTCCAGCTGTCGGGAACAGATTTCTTAGTATTCATACAGGAAATTTCGCAGTACTGTATTTATTTATGTGAATTAGACATTAAATGTACACACCACATTGTCGTCCCGTCTAGAGATGGTTCACATTTCCACCTTAAGTCCATTCAGCCCGACAGTGTGCCCTGCGAATAGAAATAGCAGCGTTATATGTAAAATCTTCACTGGACTTTGTATACGTTTTTATAAGATGCAATCTCGATGTTGTGTAATTTTAAAATTCCTTTTATAAAAAGATGGGACAAAACCGTTTACAAAACAGCAATCGTGAGTAAACGTTTTATGACCACATTATACGATGCATCATTCGCATATCCATGCAACTGTGTTAGTTTGAACGTCCCAGCCCACTTGTCTCTTTCTTGAAAACACCGTTTAGAAAATAGCCTGCAGTTGGTCTCTATAAATAGTTACAACCTTTCCTGAAATCGCATTTCTAATATAGGTGTACAATACAGTCAATTATCATGCTTTTTATGTGGAATCTTTACCTGTACAAACTACGTAGTTATTATTTAGCTGAAACCTTTACCCAAGGCGTTTAACATTTGAGATACAACTGGTTACATTTCTTGTTTTTCCAATTGGGGCACAAGTGAAGTGTCTTGCTCGTGGTCACTCAGTTTCAGTAGCAATCAAAACCCACAACCTCAGGATTTGAAGTTTTAACCACTACGTCACACTGCATGCCTGAGCACACCAGTCCGACTGCACTGGTGTGTCATGTGCAAGAGAAGCCAAGGTAAACGTCAGTCTTCTTGCTTTTGGAATAAGCGTATATAATTCATCCAGTTACGGGGTCGAACCAGGCCGAATCAATCCAACTCCAATGTCGTACGCACACAATCACTCCCGTTCTTACAGACTCAGCTTACAGTCGTCCTTTGACCTGATTTGCATGTATTTGGGAAGTTTGAGGGAAAACCAGGAAGAACTTCCACCCCCGCAAAAAGTAAATACAGGGAGCATGTTACAATTTCTCGCAGGCAAGTGATCGGCCTAAAATGCAAACTTAATTAATCGATAATTCATATCATAGCTCTGTGAGATTGCAAAATGTAAATAAAAATCGGAGATTTTAATTTTAACAACTGCAGTTCCCATTGTCAAATTTATAGAAGCCTTATTTTGCACTATGCGGAACTGAATTATTTGAATGGGCCCAATCCCGGATGAGACGCAGTAATAATAAAAGGGATCCAACAGATGTACACTTCACTGAAATAACCAAGTCTCCAATTAGTCTTAACAGCGTGCCTCTGTAGGAAACCCACTCCAACATGCACACCCCACGCACAAGGCATACAAAAGTGAAAATTATACCTAAAAGCGGAAACTCGTTTTACTTTAAAAGTAATTTTTATTTTAACACTGTGGGGCATTATTTACCATACAATGCCATTATTTCTAAGACAATCACTGCCGTGGTACCTGGGGCTCAAAATGTTACAGTCAATATTTTTGTAGCTCCGAATTGTTATCAGATTCATGTAAACTACTTCCTTTGTATTACAGAATCGTGGCATCTGACGTTTATAAAAGAGGTCAAATAAATATTCGTGCACATGTTCTCATTTATGATAAGAAACACGTTGTTATTCTATTTTCCATTTTAACAGCGAGGCAGAGGAATGCTCTTTAAAAGCGGAGGAGGGCTGCTTGCAGAATGGCACAGTTTGCTTTCCACCTTTCCCCCCGATTCAAGAAGGAGGAGAACACGCTGCTTAGCCTTAAACTTCCAGCCAGATCATGCAGGAGCAGCCTCGCAGGGCTTTAGTGCGCCGTTCGATTGTGCAGCGATCGGTTGCTTTTTGTTGGTTCGTTGCCAAGTGATTGCGCTTCGATCCTGGTTTTGTTTGAGTCTGGGGTGTCTTTTGTTTGCGATTTGTACGTTCTCCACGCGATTTCCCTCCCAGAGTGCAGTACAACGACCCAGTTAAATGTAGTCACTAATTAACATTTCCCATTAGTGAATGTGCTTAAGTGTCTGTGCCATGCGATATAGTGGCATCGGAGGTAGTTCTCATTTTTCTACCATTAGAGGAGGCTGCTGCCATAATGGATTGCAGCTTGAGCTGCGAACTGATACATATGGAATTTTTATTTCATTTCCTAAATAACTTTTAACCTTCTCAGTTAACTTTCTTCATGAATTACGCTTGTAATAAAATTTCATTCCGTTTGAGCTCCTTGTGAGTCACAGATTTCGAGCACTATATTGTGCATCTTAAAACTAAAAAAATAATAAAATATATTTTTAACAGTAATTTGATTCATTTTCTTTTTCTAAATAGCCCACTTGCACTTGTATTTCACTTTAATGTAGATACCATGTTGGGTTGCATTTAATTTTGGCACAAATCATCTGTCATCAATTTATACTGAATTTAGAATTTACAAAAGAGTATCCTGAAAGAGAATTCAAAGAAGTAAGAAACCTTAACTAAAATCTCTAATCTTATGTGTGAGCCACTGCGGACAAGTTGTTTGCTCACATCCAGGTTGGCAAAGTTAATTACTGCAAGAGCTGTATTAAAGCTTAGCAAGTTAAAGAAAGGAATCCTATTGTCCATTGAAAGGAAAAAATATATAAAAAGTAAATGCAAAGCATATCAAGATGTTTTTATATGTACCTCATTGGAACTTATGTGCATGTTGCCCCAAGAATTTTAAATGTGAGTCTTTCTTTATTCTGTATAGTCAAATTGTTACTTCAAATATGAAATTTTTTAATGTCAGTTATTGGTTGACAGCCTTTCTGTGAACAAAAAAGCTTGTCTGTCAAATTTAGATTGTATGCCTGCTGTTGTATGTAATGTGCTATAACTGAATATTAATCTTGGAGAATGCCGAAATACTTGCTACTACCTACCCATCAGGTTTTTAGTTCAGGTAAAATGTGTGCCTCAGGTCCAGCCAGAAGCCAGAAAAGGTTAACATGCTGGTGTTTCTGGCTAATATCTTGGGGTTAAAGGCCAACAAATCCTGAATGGGCACTGAGATCAGGATGGGGAAGGATTTATATTTATTCCTTTTAAAAGTTCAATTAAGATGTAAAACATTTTTTCTGGGTTTTTTTTGTCATAAAATGCACAACTTCAATAAAACCATTTAAAACTGACCTTTTTCCATAAGATGTGTATTTTGATAATTACCATAATTTATTTTGAAAATTTGACATGAAGAAACATTTTGTTTGCAAATGGTGAATATTTTAATTTGGATTTGTATCCAAAGTTTTGTATTTTTCGTGAATGTGTATAGTGCAGCATGTTAATAACTATTCATTAGAAGTTTTTATATTTCAATTAACGGTATGACATTACCTGAAAGTTATTGAAGTAAGATGAAGTGTGTGCAGCTTTAATCATTATATAAAACATGATCTTTTAGAAGATCCTATAATGCAAATATTTAGTTGTCAGAGAGCCATCTCAACTAAATGTTGTGTTAATGTATTTTTGAATCAGGGTTTTACAGAAAAGTGAGTTCATCCCTACTGAGCTAAATAAGTAAAATTTTTATGATACTGTTTTGAAATCATATTGCCCATCCCCACTTTAAATATATTTCCACTATTTCAAAAATGTGTTGTATGAATTAAGACAAATGTTTCTCTGATTATGTAACCCATTGCTTAATTCAAGTAGACTGTTCAGTAGATTGGTGCAATAGGAACTGTGAATGTCAAAAAGACTAAGGAAATGTTATTTGGCTAATTTGGCCTGCATGTTCATCTATGATTGTTCTGGGGTGGAGGTAGACATAGTGACTTAATTTAAATACTTACAAACTCTCCTGGATAATAATTTTATTGGAATATGAATACAAAAACATATATTCTAATTGCGTCTAACATTTATTTCTCCTCCATAAACTTGGACTGTTTAAAGTGGACCAGGATCTCATGTTGTCTTTGTATCACAGTGTGATGCAGTCTGCTATCACTTTCAGCTTTATTGCCTGGTTTAGTAGCCAGAGAAATTAAAATTTAAAAATGCTCCAGCAGATTTTCAAAGCTAGAAGTAAAGTTGTGGGGGCTGATGTCGATAATTTGGTTCATGCCTGCCAAAGTGCAATTTTGAAAAAAACAGAAATCAGCTCCAATGATGATAAACACACATTACATGCAGAACTTTACTTCAGTAAATTAGGGAGGATGGTCTCTTTAAAAACCCACACTAATCGCTGCAGAAATTTCTTTTCCAGTGACCCACATGTGTTTAGTAAGGAATATCAAAGATAGGAATAATGCCAAAATCATGGAGTTTTTTATATGTATCATTTCACCATTTTAGGTAAAAACGCCCTATATGTGCTAAAGTAGTTACCATATAATCAGTTTTCAAATAAGCCAAATATTTTGGAAGTTCTGGGTAAGTTTACATTTGTCTCGTCTCTTTTTATTTTATTTTATTGTTTTAATTTTGTCTGTTACTGGCTGCAACTGAGAAGGCAAAGTTCATGATTTCTATACATGAGTAAATAATAACTTTGAATCTTTATTTCGGTAGTATTTTTACTTATAGAGGTATAACATCAGTCAAATAAAAGTGGGAATGAATGAAAATATATTGCAAAATGAATATGTAAAACATAAAAAGCATAATGTAATTGTAATGTAACCCAGTAGTATCATACCATGAAGCACCCTCAGTGATTTCTACCACTGTTTAATTTGTTAGCTTGTTTATTTTACCTATACTGTATGTATATATATTTTTGTGATTCAGTTTCACATCAAAGTATTCACAGCACTGTTCACTTTAGACAGCTTTCAAGCACAGATTTACAAATAATAAACCAGCAATGGAAAAGTACCATACTATCTAAGTGTATACATGCTTAAATGAATAGTAACTGCTTTCTATAGAAGGGAATTTTAAAGAAAATCTGATAAATGAGAGATATGGACAGATGGCTACAGTCTTGAAGAGAATAAAACTCAATATACGGTAACAATATTCTTGAAGGGAAAGTAGAACACTTTGTGTCCATGGTTCCTTGAAATATTTGTTTGGTCATGCTGACCCAGACGAGCTGGTCACCACCCCATCCTGAGTATTCAACAGTATCACACTGTACATGCTTTGGCTTGAAGTGTTCATTCTTTGTCGTGGGGGAGCTGCAGTGGCTGCAAGTTTTCATTCCAGTCAAGACAATGTGATTTGATTTTTTTGGGCTTAATTTTCATTCACTCACTTGTTGGAATTTAGTACTCTTATTTACTTCTTTAACTTTCAAACTGCTGTATTCATAAATGTTACTTCTTGTTTCCTTAATTAGCTGCCTATTAGGACTGATACTGTATGTAAATAAGACTGGGACTATCGGAGAACATTTGGGTGGTGTCTTAAGAAAAGTAACATCTACAATATTAAAAAATGTTTCATAAGGCAGAGTATAGGCATTATATTAACTCAGATTGTTAAGTAAGATGGTTCAATAATAGGAAGGTTTGGCTTTGAATTGAGAAATTAGTTGGTGAAAAATATTTCACTGTGGGAAAAGTCATTGTGGATTTCCAAGTACAAGACTGGACACCCTGGAGCTATGGAATAGTCATATGATGATCTGATGCTATGATACTTTTGTAAAAGGCTGATGTACTATATTTTGGCTAGGCTTACATTGTAAAATAATTGTATTTTTAAAGAACCTTTTGACCATATAACCATATGGAAAAGAAAAAGTATTTAAGTACATTTGGGTCTAAGCATGAAAAAGCAAAACGAGTCTGACAATGGACAATTTTAGAGAGGAAGGAAGACTGCCTGTCCATAGCAATGTCTTATCTTTATTAAGATGGGTTGCTGTAAATGTGGTAGTTGATTTTTGTTCACTCAGTTGTTTGGGAATGGGTCTAAGAGGAGACTGGTTTTGTTTTAAAAATAAGTGGTTGAATTTCTGCATTATTAATTTTAAAATGATTAAGATGGACTGGCCAAAGAATGCTGTGCTTCAGAATAAGGTCATCCACCTGAAGCTAAACATGTTTGGGCCTGGCCTGTTCTTGGATGGGACGCCATATAGGATAAGCTTGGGTTTCTTCTAGAGGATGTGCTGTTGAAGGCATCAGAGGTACTGTAGTTTACCCTGCAGTGTGTGTGTGTGTGTGTGTGTATATATATATCCAAAAGCCCCAATGTAGTAATGGGGACATTGTGCTATAAAAATTGACCGTTCTTCAGATGAGATGTAAAACTGAGATCCTGACTGCCAGTGGTCATTAAAGATCCCTCTGCATCATTTTGATATATATATATATATATATATATATATAATATTTTATTTTGATTTGACGTATTTTATTAATCCCTGAAGGGAAGTTGTATTTTCACATGACTTTTGGAGGTGAGAACACAGGGTCAACTATCTTTCAGTGTCCCTAGAACAATCTTCAGGTTAAGCTCCTTGCTCAAAGGCCCAGAAGAGTAGAATCTCTTTTTGTCAGTAGCGGGATTTGAACTGGCCTCTTTTGATAAGAGTAGGGTTTATCCCAGTGTCCTGGCTAAACTGGCCCCTATTACCTGGCCACTCTGGCCCCCTAATCATCCCCTGTCTCTAACTGGCTAATTCTCTCTCTCTCTCACCCCTTTACCACATACTGTTGGTGTAAGAATGGCTGCTGTCGCATCATCCAGGTGGGTGGTACGCATTGTTGGTGATTTGAAGTGGTTTCCCTCTGTCTATGTAAAGCACATTGAGTAGCGAGAAAAGTGCAATATAAATGTAATAATTATCTGTTGTTAAAGTTTTCAAGTGTGGCTCTGTGGTCAATTTTGATTATATTGCTTAAATGAATTTTTGAGTTTCTCCTTACTAGATATTTTGGGTAGCAGACAGTCAAGAACTGTAGGTGAGATAAAATAGCTTCCGCAGTTTAAGATCACTGAGCTACAGGCTGTCACTTAGTCTGGCGGTTTTGCAGACATGTTTTGTAATAAAATTAAGTCCCCACCAGTTGGCATGGAGACCCCCTCTTTTGAACAATCTGAATTGTTTGTAAATATTGTCTAAGGCAGGTTATAAATGCTGTGTTTTAGATGACTACCAAGTTGCTTATCAGCAGTTAAGGAAGTACAGGTTAGTGTACACTACTTCTCTAATGCAAATTGTTTGTTAGGGGTCAGAGTCCATCACAATCCAGTTTAACCATTTTCTTTCTGTGTTATGTGCATTGATAAGAATATTTTCTTTATTAACTAAGGTTCCTGAAAAGGGCTCTCACTAGTATTGACATGCATTAACAAGATACTGGCAAGAAAATCCAGTTTAACCTCTGAAACTCCAATGCCTTACCTTCAGTGGGGCATTTTACTTCATCTGCTTGGTTTCATAGCAAGATATTTTAACATTCTGAATTGCTGCTGTTAGTGTGCATTTTATTTTCAGAATCTGTGACATGTTGCTGAGTGTTAAGTACCACCTAGTTATCCGAGAGTCTAGGTTTTGACTTTTTAGTCCCCTTTGAACCTGACAGGCTGTTTTTCAGGCCAGCTGCATGGTGGTATGTACCAAAATGTCAGTATAATAGACCACTTATCTACAGGCATAACCCTGTTGGCCTGAATAATGGCCTATGCATAGCCCGTATGCTACACTAGCATTGCTGTACATTACCTTCTGACTCTTGCAATTCACTGCTGTAGAGGAATAGAGGCTAAGGATCTGTGCTGCTATCTGGAAGGTTGTTGGTTCAAAACCCATTACTGCCAGAAGGGATCCTACTCCGTTGTGCCCCCGAGCAAGATCCTTAACCTGAGAATTGCTCCAGGGATTGCTCTGCAAAGGTTGACTCTGCACTCTGACCTCAAAACATCATGCATAAAGACAGTTTCCTCTCTGGGAGTAATAAAGTGTACCAACCAAATAACTATCTACCATCATTACCTGACTGTTTAGCATACTAGCCTTCTCTGTTTTAGACTACACACATAATATACCACTGTCTAGTTACGCTGTTATGTTACTTGTGCAGGTTTCACTTGTTTTTTTAGAAGGAAAGTTACTTTTGTTTTCGTTCATAAGTTTACAGAATGAAACCAAATGAATTTCAGTTGTACTTTAGCATTGGATCAACTCAAAACAATGCATGCATGGTATGAGCAGAGAAGTACAAGCAGGCAAAGAAAGGTTTTGCTCTTCTGTTCCACAGAGGTTTCTTTTCTTCCTTAGGACAGCAGCATTACGGTGTGACAGGTGTACCGCCCCAGTCAAATTCCTGACCTGCCCCTGTCCACAGAGCGGGTCGCACTGTACCCGAGGGAATTCAGGTGCTTGACACTAAAAGTGAGAGCCCAGCGGTAAATGGGAGATGTGGGGTGATTGATCCAGGGGTGGTTTAAATCATTTCAAGTGTTGTGTATTGCGTCTGGCATTGAAAACTGTTTTGGAGGATATCACTCAAATGGTGCAGTTTTGGTGTTATGTCTGTACAATGAACAGTACAAAATGATGAAAAATGCGAGACTGTACAGTACGTGATACAGCTTGTTCTATAGTATTAATCTGTTAAAACATTGTGCTTTAACGTCGCATTCTTATAGTCATAATAAAACTTTACTTTTATCAATCAAGATGTTTGGTTGAAAATTGCTGGGCAAGCTTGGGTTATAGTGCCGAAACACTGGGGAAGGCAGGGCTTAGAGGGTTAAGCGTATAAATGTATCACTCTGTGGTGCTTCAGTTTTTTCCATTCTGTCTGGTTTGGCTGAGGAGACTTTGTTTGAAACAGAATTCATCAAATCGTCTAAACACAGTCACTTAGTTTGTGTAAATTACCATCATGTCTTTAATACTGTCCTTCAGTTTGCATCAGGTTTAGTTGGGTAACCATTTTGAACAAGTCAGAAAATGTTTGAAGAACCAGCATTACGTAATTTGTTGAGCTAGCCGATTCTCTGCTGTACCACTAATGCTAAAAGTCAACAAAAGACACTGCTTTACATTTTTCAATACATGTTTTGCTTGTGGGAGAAAATGAATACTTTTTGGCAAAAGAACCATTTCTCATTTTTCTGCATGAATGGAATGACGGAAAGCTGTTTTTTGGTTGTAAAGTATACGTTTTCATTGTGGTGTTGGTTTACATGTAATTTCAAATTTTTGAATGCACGCTGCTGTGTGCCTTATTGCTGAATTAGACATTACATTGCATTCACTAGAGTTGTGAAAAACATAAGTTTTTAAGCCTTTTTTGCATTCAAATGCAAAGACAGGTTTTGCATATCTTTATTACTATATTTATTAAGAATAATATGTATTTGCTGCAGCAAGCCTATTTAGTGTTTATAAAACCATCTTCTATTACTGCCTGATGCCACACAATCGTCATTTTACTCCAGACATTTTTACTGGATTGATCACTGACACATATGAGAAGATAGAAAATAGACAGCTTTTTTTATTTTAGCAATCAAGGGTGAGTTGATAAATGAAGTAATGAGCCACAAAAATCAACAAAAGCTTTGCTTCCCTTCCTGAACATAACCAGGCAAAACTCCCCTGCCTAACAGGTAGAGCGACCTGCCAGGTTGCTGAGAAACCTCACCCTAAAACATGTCCTTTCATCTTCACCCGGCTTTTCATTTCTGAATGGCTGCTCTTCAAGAAGTGTTTTCTGCTTTGCGTACCACAAACGCTCTCCCCCATTCACTCAAGGATCACTGGTGTGGAGTACAAAAATTACTCAACCTTTTTCTGCTTATAGTGTCCACCTTGGCTGGCTGTTATCAGTGTCCAGCTAAAGCTGGCAAATTCAAAAGAAGTGTTTATATAAGGTACAAGCTAGTAATAGATAATTATGTTCTAAATACAATGTATAAAAAGAATATATCAATTTTCAGTCCCCATTTTTGTTCTCCATGGTAATTAAGGTAGCGAGGCCAGAATTTTTCCCGGGAGCACTGTGTTCAAAGAGGGATCAAAGCCTGACTGGATATTATTCCATTCCAGGAGTCACTCACGTATGCAGTCATGCTCTCATTTAAAGTAACCATTTAATCTTACATGCATGTTCCTGGGGGGAAAAAAATCACCTTGACCCAGGGAGAGCATGTAAACACCACACCTATAGTTACTAGGTTAGATTCAGATCGAGACTCTGGAGATGTGGGGCAGTGGTTCTAAGCTAAGTTTGTTTAATTGTGCTCTCATTCACTTGGTGCTCGGCAGGTGTCACTGCTCTTCTTCCTCCTATTATGGTTTTCTTTGTCATGTAATCAGTCAGTGCGATTTATTGGATACTCAGCTGATGTCACTGCTCTTCATTTTCTTTCTGCCTTGTCACTTGGTTTTCTGATCACTTTAATGTAACATCTGTAACTGCTGCTTTTGCTGTTACAGTTCCAGAACATATCGAGTGCAAAACTTTCGAGTAAGACCATTAGGTGACAGATGTTACCAGGCCTAGGCATTTTTTAATGTACTGTCTGTCTATCTAAAATATATGGGTGAATGGGTGGAATATGGTGGTGGTGATTGGTTACAGTAGATTGTTTTGTCAAATAAAGAAATGACACGATTAGAAATAACAGTAGAGGTGGTGAGATAAGAGGGAGTTGGCTACTGGAAAATAGAGGACAGATAGCGTTGGTGGATGACACAGTATTGAAGAAGGAGAATCAAAGTGAACTGAAAATGGTGAATTACTATTATTTGCACTTTATTCTTTCTATAGTTATTACTGGCTTGTTGGATGAAGATCAATTAAAATGTTAAATTAATACAAACAAAAAGGAAATCACAAGAGATTTGTCTTAAAAGAAAACAAATGGTGTTTTTTTTTCCTTATCGGCTGTGCTTGTCAGCAGCAGTTTTTTATGGCTGGGAAAATGCTGAAAGCTTGAAGCTGAATTTGTAAATTGAAATATTATTGTTTGGAGAAGTGAACAAGTGGATATTAAATGTTCTTAATCTGTTTTTTGGCTAGGTATATGTACATTTGTAATATCGAATGTTGTGAGTCAAATAGGTTAAAGACACACAAAATATAGTGTAAAGATTTATACACTAATAATGATAATGTACATCATAGTTCAGAAAGCTGCCATTTTTTTCCCCTAACAAATCGTAAAATTGCTGTTAAGAGAGGCACATCTATATATATAATTCACTAAGCCGGGAGACAAGTAGCCACCCATGGAAAGCACGCCGGAAGGGGCGTGGATTCACTAAGCCGCCGACAAGTAAGCCGCCCATGGCGCACGCAGGAAGGAGCCACGCCCACCAACTCTAAGACCATTGGATACGATAACAACTCGCAGAGCCACGCCCACCAACTCGGACGCGACGACTGGGGAAAAACACTATCTGGGCTAGAGGCCACATGCATCTCTGAGCCACGTTGACTTTTCATTAGTCAACCTCAGTCGAACCTCGGTTCACACAGAGGCAGCGCCAGAGAGAGACAGAGGCACACAGGCAGCCAGAGAGAGAGAGAGCCGCGCACACACACGGGCAGAGCCAGAGAGAGACAGGGGCACACAGGCAGGCAGTGAGAGAGAGAGCCGCGCACACACACACAGGCAGCGCCAGAGAGAGACAGAGGCACACAGGCAGGCAGTGAGAGAGAGAGCGAGCCGCGCACACACACAGGCAGAGCCAGAGAGAGACAGAGGCACACAGGCAGCCCGAGAGAGAGAGCTGGGCACACACACGGGCAGAGCCAGAGAGAGACAGAGGCACACAGGCAGGCAGTGAGAGAGAGAGAGCCGCGCGCACACACGGGCAGAGACAGAGGCACACAGGCAGGCAGCCCGAGAGAGAGGCACACAGGCAGGCAGTGAGAGAGAGAGAGAGAGAGAGAGAGAGAGAGAGAGGCACACAGGCAGGCAGTGAGAGAGAGAGCCGCGCACACACACAAGCAGAGCCAGAGAGAGATGGAGGCAGAGAGACAGAGGCACACAGGCAGCCCGAGAGAGAGAGCCGCGCACACACACGGGCAGAGCCAGAGAGAGACAGAGGCACACAGGCAGGCAGTGAGAGAGACAGACGCGCGCACACACACAAGCAGAGCCAGAGAGAGACGGATGCAGAGAGTCAGAGGCACACAGGCAGCCCGAGAGAGCCGCACACACACACAGGCAGAGCCAGAGAGAGACAGAGGCACACACACAGACAGATAGATAGATACTTTATTGATCCCAAGGGGAAATTCACATTCTCCAGCAGCAGCATACTGATACAATAAACAATATTAAATTAAAGATTGATAATAATGCAGGTAAAAAAAACAGACAATAACTTTGTATAATGTTAACGTTTACCACCACGCTGTATGCAGCGTGTAAAACAGTTTGCGAGGGGTATTCCATGGTCTTAGCAGTGTCTGAACTTCGATGTGAATCGATGTATGCAGCGTGTAAAACGCTGTATTGTATGTTGCCCTCTCCAGAGTTGCATCTTTTCATTCACCTACAGTCGTATCCTCAAAACCAACCCCATTTGGACAACTGTGTCTTTCAGGAAGTGTTCACCCATCAATACATAATTATGCGGTGTATGCTACGCTGCGGGTTGGCTAGTTTATTTTGTTTTTTATGTATGTCTTTGACTATTTTACTGTTTATTAACTTTTCAAATTAAATTTTTGTTCCTTTTTTATAATGATCTCCAACACTTAATGCTGAATTTTTTACACACATATATATATTTTTTTTTACACTAACAGGTTAAATGGTTTTTGCCATTGACACATTTTTAAAAATTACCTTAGAAATTAACAATTAGTTATTCTTATTTATGTTGGTACATATTAATGGTTACAGACGGGTCTGAAAACATTCTCAAATTTTAATTATTCACACACCCATTTTTTTTTTATCTTGTTTGTTGTTGCAGACTTACACAGGCACCATGTCTCTGTCTTAGCTGTTTTTTATTTAGTGAGTATTATTTTATACTCTGCTTATGTTATTCTTAAATTAACTGTATGCAAAATTAACTGGAAGGTGACAATTTTAATGTGTAAATTTAGCATTATTGGTAGTGCTGCAGTGAGGATGAAAAATTAAAAAAAAAAAAAAAATTGTTGGTAAATGGTTATGACACGGTTGAGATGTAACATTAGCTGCAGTACATTTCATAAAGTATATATTACAGAAACGAGGCGAAAGCAAAATGTATTCTGGGTTTACTTATTGTTACCTTGTATGGTTACTGCTATTCTGACAGGATTTAATGTTCATATTGAAGAGGTGCTGCAATTCACTAATTTATTTTTTATTGCAGTTTTTTCTTTTTATAATTTACGATTAAAATTAATTGTGTGTGTGTTTTTTTTTTTTTTTGTTTTTTTTAAACAGTATGTTTGTTTTGTTTATTATTTCTTTTTCTACTTCATTTTTATTATTTTTCAGATGATTTTTAATGACATTTATTATTCTTGAAAATATACACAAGCATAACTTCTGTAAGTTAGCCACAAAGTCCAAAGTAACCTTTCTCTTCTGGCCTTAAAGATCAGCAGATGGTAAATGTTTGAGGACAAAATTTGCTTCAATTAACATTCTTCTGTTTCCTTGCCTTTAAGCGGTCTGCAAGTACACTGCTGAAGGGCACATTTGTTAAATCCGGCAACTCACTCCATAGAAGCTGACTTTGCCTCAGCTGGCTTTCAGTTTGAGGAACTCACCTTATGGTTGCATTGTTGCTGATGTATGGTTACAATTAGTTTTATTTCCCTTTGCTATTCATGAAGTGTCTAAAGACTACAGATTTGTTTTAAAAATGTTTCTTTAAAAGATGTATTTAGTTTTTTGTGTTCTAACACTAAGATAGAAGCTAGTAGCAAGTGCTCTGCTCTCCAGAAAGAGTTATTTCACATTCTGTTACTGTATCTTCAAATGTGTGTGGCTCCTTATCCAGTGAAACTTCAAGCACCTAATTATTTATTCCCTGTAAACTATTTTAATATTACTGCACCCTAAACCATTAGTGCTTTTTCTTTAGTTGAAAAATCAAGCCAGGTGTGTTTTAGTATTGTGCATTGTAACTGTCTTGTGGTGTAGATCAAGCTGTAGTCTTTTAGTTTATAGTGTGTCTAACCTACTGGCTATTTAAAAAAAAAAAAAAAGAAAAAGAACAAGAAACTGACTAGCACTGATGTTTGAACAGGATTATTTACATGAATGAGAATCTCACTTTTCACATTACTGACCTTAATTAAATACATTGATCATTATTTAATTTGGCTCCTAGTGGGTAGAGCAAATCAATTTCAGCACACAGCTGTTGATTCTTGCACACTCTGAAGCATTTGTTAAAATACATCCATCTTTATTGAATTCTACCTGCTGAATTAAGGTGAAGTTATTCAAGTTTTATTTTGAAGTATCTGAATATTTCTTTTTTGTAGATGAACATTTCATTATATTTAAATCAAATTGCAGTTGCAGTGCTGTTTCATTTTTTTAAGCATTATGTATGTATGTATATACTCGATATATGGCTTCCTAATCATGTGCAGTCAATTGAATTGACCACAGGTGACTCCAAACAAGTGACCATCAGGTACTTGGTCATATCTCCTACTGAGGCCCTTCTCCCACAGTTGTTTCATTTGGCAAGGTTGTTAGCGTTTGGGAGAGTTTGGGTAGTTCCAAACGTTTTCCATTTAAGAATAATGAAGACAACTGTACTCTGGGGAACCTGTTTTGTAGCCTCCCCCAGATCTGTGCCCCACCACAATCCTGTCTCTAATCTCTGTAGGTTGTTCTTCTGATGTCATGGCTTGGATTTTGTTCAGTTGTGGGACCTTCTGTAGACAAGTGTGGGCCTTTCCTAATCCTGACTTAAAACAAGCTGTGGAAACATTTCAGTGACGATCAATAGAATGGCAGCCAAATTTCAAGTGGCACAGCAAAGATTCTCCTTGTATCAATGTGATATTTCATTTCATTATTTTCAATAAATTTGCCTTTGATTTTCAAAAAAATCCCGTTTTTGGTTTGTTATTCTAGGGTGTTGAGTGTTGCTTAATGTTGCAAAAAAAAAAAACCTTAAACAATTTCATCATAAGGGTGCATCATAACAAAGTGTGAAAAAAGTTAAGGGGTTTGAGTACTTTCTGAACACAGTGTATATCGTTGCTCCATCATAGGACAAAGCCTGGATACACCAGAAGCTGTTATGGAAAAGAGGATAGGGAGCAAAATTGGATGCTATCATGAAAAATCTTCTCCATCCCCTCCAGTAGGTGCTCTCTTTGAGTACTTTTAGTCACACACTCATACAGTAAACACCACAGTATGCTAGGAAGTGCCTCTGGGTGTCGTTTCTGCCCACTACTATTGGGCAATTTGATGCATCCTCCCAACATACTCTTCAAGTTCATTTTGAAATTTCTGCACAATATACCTTTGTTTATCAGTTGATTGATAGATTGGCTGTATTATTTGTCCTGTGAGCCTGCATCCTTATTTTTTATGTTTCTGCTGCTGTATGCATTTGAATTTCCACCTGGGAGAGTATCTAATATAATACGGTTACTTTTCTAGATCCTTAAAACCTGCATCTTTAACTTAGTGTTATTTTCATTCATTCATTAATTCCTTCATTTTCTTAATCTTGTAATCCATTAGACAGATCTGAGGGGGTCAAAGCTGATCGCAGCAGCAATGTGTAAAACAGGAGCTAAGTCTAGATGTGATGTTATTGCTGGGCGAACATACCACAAGCACATACTGTACTGTCAATGCTTTTCATATGTAACATATTTGCAGTTGCTGTTCTGGCAAATCATATCCTTTACACTGTGAGCAAACTTTAGTTCCCACTTGTGTCTTATGACCTCTATTTAAATTATTAACAGGTGGCAAAAAGAAATTGTTTTACTAAGCACACAAGTGACTGCCAGTGTACTGAAAACCACAAAAGAATGAAAATTGTAGCAAACAGTATCATATTTGAAATAAATGGAAGGTCAAGTTGATGATATAATAACGGGTGAGTGTTTAGGAATTGAAACGTTGAATCTCGTTCGATCTTGATATTAGTGGATTGGGAAGAACAACTTTGCACTCTAATGTCAAAAGATTTGAATATTATGATTGTTTTAAAGATGATATACCCTGTAAGCTTAGTTTCAGTAATTAAAAATAACATTTTCAATAATTGAAATCTGCAAAATCAATGTATACATCTGACAAAATAAAATAACGGAAGTGGAAGCTTTATCCAGCCATTCATTTGCTGATACTTCTTAATGCAGTTTTACATTTGTGCAGAGACAGATTTTATTTCGGCAACATCAGATGCGTGATTGCACTGGGTAGACTTTCTCCCAGCTCAATTTAAGATTTATGATTTCAGAGAAATCTTAATTGGTCTCCCTTATTCTGCAAGTTGTACTTAATTCCTATAATATTTACAATAGTAGTGTTGATAATAAGACACATTTGATAAGAAAAATTATTTGAAATGTCTAGGGATGTACTGTAAAACTTTCCTCCACTGATCGATGGTGAAATGGAAAATTGTATGTTCTTTCATGTGTAGTTCTGCGTTTGTTAATAACCTGCTTTGTAAGATGAGGCCGACTACTTGTGTACTGGACCCCATCCCCACTACACTACTTAAATCCTGCCTTCATGCCATAATCCCGACTGTTACAACAATAAACTCATCCCTTGACACTGGCTCTGTGCCGCTCACTTTTAAAATTGCTTCTGTAACCCCAATGTTAAAAAAGTCTGGCCTTGATGCTGACAGTCTTAACAATTTCCTGCCTATTTCCCACTTACCTTTCCTGTCAAAAGTTCTTGAGCGTGTTGTAGCTTCCCAACTCACCAATTACCTAACCTCTAATAATTTGATGGAACCCTTTCAGTCTGGTTTCAGGGCGCGGCACAGCTGTGAAACTGCTCTGCTACGGGTAACCAATGATTTGCTTATGGCAGCAGACTCTGAACAAACTAGCATATTAATTCTGTTAGACCTCAGTGCAGCATTTGACACTGTCAGACATGACATCCTACTGTCCAGAATGGAGAACATGCTGGGTATCTCTGGCACTGCCCTCCAGTGGTTCAAGTCCTATCTGACTGATAGGCAAGAGTTTGTTAGTCTTGGCAACAGCAGATCAAACTCCGTGCCAGTCACACAAGGAGTCCCTCAGGGCTCTGTGCTCTGCTTTTCTGTATTTATATGCTTCCCCTTGGCCATATTATCCGTAGTTATGGATTGAGTTATCATTTTTATACAGATGATACTCAGCTCTACTTCAATGTTAAAAGTGGAACTTCATCAGCGCTTTCTCAGCTCACAACCTGCCTTAGTGAAATTAAAATCTGGATGGAGCAGAACTCTTTAAAATTAAATTGCAATAAAACTGAACTCCTGCAAATTGGGACTAAAATGCAACTTAATAAAATGAGCTCCTTCCCAGTCCATCTTGGCAGTGATCTCATCAGACCTGCCTCTACTGTAAAAAATCTTGGTGTCATTTTTGATTCCTCCCTCACTTATTCTGCCCACATAAATCACATTAAGAAACTTTCTTACTTTCACCTCCGTAACATATCCCGTGTTCGCTCCTTCCTCTCCTTCTCTAATGCTGAGAAACTTGTCCATGCTTTTATCACATCCCGCATCGATTATTGTAATTCCCTACTGGCAGGTGCCCCTTCTAATCTTATATCACAGCTCCAGCTTATTCAAAACTCAGCTGCAAGAGTCCTTACTCGAACCAGCAGCAGCGAGCACATCACACCCATCCTGCTCCGTCTTCACTGGCTCCCTGTGTCCTACAGAATCGAATATAAAATCCTACTAATAACCTACAAAGCTTTAAATAACCTCGCACCAAACTACATCAGTGACCTTCTCCATCACTATGTGCCTGCCCGCCCACTAAGGTCCTCTGATTCTGGTAATCTTGTTGTGCCCCACACTAATCTACACTCCATGGGTGACAGGGCCTTCAGCTGTATAGCACCCAGACTCTGGAATGACCTACCAAAATTAATCAGGTCAGCTGACTCCATGAATTCTTTTAAAAAACAACTCAAAACTCATCTGTTCAGGAAGGCTTTTAGCTCTACTTGACTTTATTACCTTTCTCTCAGTTTACTTCTCTGTCAAGATGCTAATGTAACCTGTATGTGTGTGCTAGACCATCAATTATGTTGTCTGGTTTTTTTTTTTTTCAGAATTTACTGTCTTAATCTTCTTTATTTATTTATCTGGTTTGTACAATGCTATATACTGTATATTCTGCCGTTCTTTATTATATTCTGTAAGTGCCTTGAGCATGGGAAAGGCGCTATATAAATAAACTGTATTATTATTATTATTAGTTTGAATAGCCTATTGAATGTTGTTTTGTTTGTAATTTTTCTTAAACATATAAAAATCAGCAGAAGCTCTAAATAAGACCTTAAGAAATTTAACAAAGAGGAAACCATTCAGTCCATCAAGCTTGTTTATCTACTGTAATAGCCAAGCTGTCCCAATATCTCATCCAGATTCTTCTTAAATGAAGGCAGTTTGCAACATTTGACAATGTTAATGCAGTGAGTTTAAAGGTCAACGCTGGCAGCCATCTACTTCGTACTAATACTTAGTACTACTGGTATTCTTTCTTTCTGATTCTCTAAGGCTTATGATATTTTGGCAACTTTTTTTAATCTGTTTTTGGCAGGTGAAAGAGCGTTTTTATATTTAGGTTTTCGATATCTAAGTGTATTTTGACTGTCTCCTTTTCTCTTTCAGAGGTCTGTTTGGGATAGGCAAGGTTGGAAACTGTGTAATCTTCCTAAATTTTTAATTGAAAGGAACAGAGGTCGTATTATCTTCACTCCATATTCTGGTGTGTGTTTTCTTATGTGTTGTAGTAACGGATCAGATTGCAAGCAGAGGCCATCAGTACGAGGGGAGGGCACAACTGAGCTGAACAAATATCTTGGAAAGAAAGGAAAAAATGTACAATAAGAAAAATAACGTTTCTCTCTGGCACTAAAAAAAGATCAGTGGGCATTTGGAATTGGACAGTTTTCATTCTTCAAATTCAGTTTTTCTTTATAACTGATAAGTTTCATATCAGTCTTAAGTTAAATCCTAGGCTGTCCTTGTAGTATTAAACAATTTAAGAGAATGCCATCAATTTGAAATAATCATTTTGAAAGAAACAGCAATGTGAATGGGCTCAGACTCTCAGTTTCTCACTTTTTCTCTCATTCTTTAGTTGTCTCTGCAGTCTGCCCACCATCTCTGAGATGGGTGGGGACCCTGCAGCAAGCTACTGAGGTTTTCCTTTCTCATATTTCAGTACATTTAAATGTTGAGATGTCCTATACACAATATTTGGTTAGGGGGGTTGGAGGGTTTGGAAGAACTACAACAGACATTTTGGTGTGGCTAGCTTCATTCAGTTTTTTGGAGGTATTGAAAATCCCACTATAGAAGACACGGATAAAGGGTGAAATTTGAGTACATAATCACACAAGGCAGACAATGTTTCAGAGTGAAAGGCTTCTTCTCTGATCGCTTGGACAGTAGTGTCTCAGTTGTCATTCACCTCTGAGTGGTATTTTGGATTTTGGTCCTTTGGAGATTTATATAATTAAATGAACATATTTTGTAGGTCAGGTAAGTGTCAGTGTAAATCAAGGATTAATTTAAGCCTGAGAAAAGATCTGCACTGCTAAATAAGCAGGTCTTTATACAGTCCTGTTGTTACCAATGACATGAATAAGCAACACATGCTTGGGTGGTGACTTGACATTTTTTTCCTCCTCTAGTTCAACCTTATGATGCATGTTCTGTAAAACACAAAAAACTCTACCACACCTTAGACATTAGTACAGCCACAGTCTGAAATAAATTGCATGATTGTCAAATCATATGGTTTTAAAAACAAGACTTTCAAAGTATGTAACCTCACCAAAGAATATAACTTTCTGATTTTATATTTGCATGGATATGGGTTTGTCGCCACACACAAGAGGGGAAGGAAAAAACTGAAGGGAAGTTTAAGGAGAACAAAAGACAAAGTGGATATACAGTACATTATTGGAGCACACATAATCTGTTGCTCTTGATGCTTTTTTTTTTTTTTTTTTTTACAAAAATGTTGGTGATGATTGTTAGTTACAAAATTTAATTCAAAGTGTTTGTGTGTATGCATTTTTTTCTTTTATCAAAACTCCATATGTACTCCTTTTAATTAAATTTATAGTTTTTTTATGTTACAGCGAAGCTTTATTCCCTGGCTTATGTTTATTTCTGCTTTATATATATATTTTTTACATTTTTCCATATTCTGTTATTTTCCTTTATGATTTAGCAATTATGTACTGTCACATTAAATTTGCATCTATTCCTCGTGTTCTGTGGGAGGTACTAAAGGAGGTGGGGCCACTCTGACATCACCACTGCTGAGGCCTCTCTCTGGCTAAATGTTGTACTGGTATATTAAGCTTATAGTGGAGTCATCTGTAAGTATATATATATATATAATATATATATATTTTTTTTTTTGGAATTACTGTTCTTGTGATTATTTTTGTTTGGTTTATTGAATTTTTGCTATTGGATCATGTATTGAGACTTGTTTGCTTAACATTGACTTTTAAGGAATTATTTTTTTTGCTCTTTTGTTTGTAACCTTTTTGATGTATTTTCTATTTTGTTAATAAGCATTTCATTTATATCTCTATAAGCTTAATGGTGTCTCTCCCTTGTACTGTAAGGCATTTTTGATATTTATTGAAACTTTTCTTGCACTTTGAACATGTAATGCCAGTTTCCCCCTTTTGGGTCTGTGTAGGGCACAGCTGGTAGATTGCTGTTGAGGCTGGCTAACTTCGACTGAGCCTCTCCTGGGAAGGGCAGTAAAGGCTCTGGCCAAGAACTCAACCTTTGTGTACTTTGAGAAATGGCTGTGATCAAAATTGTTTGCTTTAAATGACTATCCCTTTTTGGAGCCAGAAAGTAATCATTTTGCAAACAGCCTGTTCTTTATTATGATATTTGCCAAAGTACCCGGCGTTGCCCAGGTATATTTGTAGAATGAGTTGAGGAAAGAAAGCAAAGGTGTTTTTATAAAAGGTGACCCTCGTTATTGTTAGTTGTCTCGTCTGTCATCCATACTGTTTCTCTATCGATGTGTCTGCTCTTGTGAGTTGATAATTTGTTCATTTTGGGTCCGATTAGATTCCAGCATTATGGTAACTCTTTTCTGGAATGTAACTTTGAACATTGTTGTGTTTGCCTTCTTAGCTTAAAGTTGATAGTTCATAGTGCTAAAAAGCCAACAAAGCAGGAGTTAAACAACAACCCTTTTCAGTCTGTTCAGATGTTTCACTTGCTATGAGCCGACAGGTGGCACTGATGTGCAGATTGTAGCACACAAGGAAAAAAAAAACAAAACACTGGGACCCCAAGGTCAAAATTTTGAGTTCCAAAGTTGTCTGTCTTGTCAGTGTATTTATAAAGAGCAACTATGCAATGTTTGGTCCAGATGGGTCAAAGGGTGTAGGATTGTATAGAGATCAGTCAGATGGACATTATATTTTACAGTATTTACAGTATAAGTGTGGAATGTGAATATTGAGTGAAGCATGACGAAGTTGTGGCCAGTTAAATCAAAGTATCATAAAATGGCCAAACTGAGGTACAGTCTAAAGGGTTAGTGGAAAAAAAATGAAGTTAATTGTTTTAATTTGGTGCAATGCCAAATGTACAATGTTCCATCACATGTTAAAAGGTTATATTTTACTCTTCCAGAAAGCATCAAATCTCAGCTTTGGCAAATCTTTTACTGCAGTTAGGAAAACAAGTGGTTTTAAAAATAATTTTGATATGCCAGTTCTTTTCATAAGGCCCGATAAATGTGTCCTTGTGCAGCATGTAATTGAGTAAACTGAAATCAAACTCTCATCTACTAAATAAGTGAATCAATGGGCGGATGGTACATAGCCAGTTCTTTGAAGATCTGCCAGGGCTCCTCACTGTTGAATCTTTTTCTGACAGCTCTGGATTTTAATAACAGCAGGCAAAGCTACAACTTGTATTTCCTTACTGGCACTGGAGGCTCATAAATGGATCTTCACTTATTTTTTCCATTGTCCATTTTATTTTATTGCTCAACAGATTTTGGCTACAGCTGCCCATGGCTATTTTTAATGTTTTGCTATTGTCAAGAATCCTTGCATCTGCAGAACATGAAAGAAAGTCATGTTCTCTGACCTGCTTGAGATGATCTTTGTATTACTTTTACTATGTTTACTACTGCTAGCCAAATCAATCCATCAATGTTTTATGTATATTTTTGTGTCGCTTTATCATTCAGGTCGGACTATGCCACAAAGTAACAAAATAATACGCAAGATCATCTAGTATATGGGACTGGAAAGCTAAAACGAGGTATTCGTGATGCTTTTGACCCAGACACGTTCTTGAAATTTGTAAAAAAAAAAAAATTTTTTTGCATAACCAATCTGTTATATAGGGTGCTTTACCAAACCATATCTGTAGTACATTGCTTTTTTTTGCATATTGTTATTAATTGCAGAACAGATAAATTATTTTAAGTGTTTTGCTCAGGGTCACACTAAGTCACAGGTGGTGTCTGAATGAATAACCTTGTGTTCTGAAGTCCAATGTCTTATCTGAAAAGCCACACTCCTTATAGTATGTTTGGATGCATTATGATGAATTTATTACTTTCTCATGAACAAAGTATAGGGAAAGTATTGTAATCATCCAAAGATTCAGTGTCGAGATTTTGAAGGATCTCAAAGTTTTAGACCTCCCTGACTTTCTTGTGTATGAAGTATAGGGAAAGTATTGGAATCCTCCAAAAATCCCATCTCAAAATTTTGATGAATTTTGACATTTTAGGTCTCCCTGAGTCTGTGTGTGTGTGCGTGTATGTAAACACAATAACTTGAGTACGCTTTCATTTAGGTCAACCAAATTTGACATAGTATTAGGTACAAAACGTAGATTTCTGTCAACTTTTGGGCTATTTCTGTTAACCGGAAGTGATACTTTACCTTTTATTCATGCAGCTGCAGAGTCTGATATATTCAACTTTACTTTCATAATAATTGTTCAATATATTAATTTAATTTGTTGTTGATGGTTCTTTAATGTACATAATGTAAAAAAATAATCATTGTCTTGCGGTTTATTCCTCAAATATCCATCACCTTATCTGAATATATGAGAAAGTCTAGGCGAGACCACTCCTGATTTTGTAAAATTGTGATGTATTTTGAAGCTCAAAGCCATATATAGTATAGTATCTGTTCAAAATAAGCTTTCTGCTTTTAGATCATATGAATTTTGATAACAAAGAGTGTAATGTAGCATTGTAGCCTCACAGCACATTTGTTTAGGAAACCCAATTTCTGAGTGTAAAAAATGCTGTTAGTTTGATTGTTGACTTCAAAACTGATGCATCTTTTAGAGTTACTTTTTTGCCTTATGCACAATGTTGTTGTAGTAGGTTCTGAAGAACATTTTGCAACTATGCTAAGTCTCTAGAGGGCATAGTCTTTTTTTTTTTTTTTTTTAAATTATTAAAATCAATAGGATTATACATTAGTGTTAATACTTTTACTATTGGTGCATCTGAAAAAGGATTCTGAACATTGTGCACCATATTTTAGTGGAAGGGGCAGATATTTATTTTTTTAAACTTCATACACATAAAAATGGACAGTGTTAAGTTAACTCTTGTAGTGTTAAAGTAACCATTAAAAGTTTAAATAGGAAAAAAAGTGTTTACGTACATACGTACAAGTTAATTAAAACCAGTGTTTTTGCTTGTAGTGTGTTAAGGCTAGCATAACATGAGTGTCAATTAATTATGGATGAGCAGGGACGTAGGTAAGCCTGCCATTGGGGTCGCATCTGGTTTGATACATGTGTAGGTGTTTGGGAGTGGTAGTATATAATGTCATGTTTATAGCCCTCATTATTTCTGGAGTTCCACCTGGGTTGCATATTACAATAACAGGATGTGGTCATCTGGATGAGTAAGTGTGATTTGCTGGCACCCAAGATATTTAAGTTTGGCTAACCGGTTTGGCCACAGTTACTCAACCTGAAAACAAACTTGTTAGTTCAGGCATGAGGGGTTAAACTAAATCCTTTTTCTTTGATTTTTTTTTTTTTTTATTTGAACACATTAGACAAATGCTTGCTCTCATTTCCCCCCCCTTAATAAAGGTGTAGTGACAATATAAACCATTATGCAGTCCTTTTAAATTGTAATACATTTAGACTTGATTTTTGGGCTATTGCAATGGCCCAATGACTATGTGATCAACTAGGTAAGCAGATCATCATTCATTCAAATAATGATTGTTGTTGGGTTTTCACATGATGTGTGAGTGTATGTATGTGTGTTCAAGGTTTAACAATTTTTATCATTCTAAACCACACACTGCAATGCACGGTAGAACGAAACTGCATCACCCAGCCAGATTTATGTGCAAGAATAAACAACAAATATAAACAAGAATAACAACAAAAATAACAAGATTAAACAACGGAGAATCACCAACATACATCCCAGACAAGTTAACTATTGCACTCTATTAAAAGACTGATCATTGTCTTAGAATCTGATGGCTTTTTTTTTATTAAATCTGGTAACTGTATATTGTATATTTTGGTATAGCTTAACAGAGGGTGTATACAGTGAGTGCATATATGTGTAAACAGTGCCTATTAAAAGTGTTCACCCTCTTGGAAGTTTTCACATTTTATAATTATAAAACATTAAATCACAGTGGATATAATTAAAGACCTTAATGTCAATGTGAAAACAGATTTCAAAAAAGTCATAAAAAATGAATTACAAATATGCAAAACACAAAGTAACTGCATAAGTATTCACCTTCTACAGGTCAGGATTTAGGTGATGCATCTTTGGCAGTCATGGCAGCTTTGAGTCTGTGTGCACAGGTCTCTTTCAGCATAGTTTTTTTCCTCCATTATTCTTTGTAAAACTGTTCAAGCTCTGTCAGGTTGTATGGAGATCGTGAGTGGACAGCCTTTTCAAAGTCCACGCACCAGTTCTAAATTAGATCTGGACTCTGCTTTTACCACTACAGGACATTCATGTTGTTGTTTTAAAGCCATTTCTGTGTTGCTTTGGCTTTATACTTGGACTTGTTGTCTTGCTGGAAAACAAATCTCCCAAGGTGGTGTAGGCTCCTTGCAGACTGCATCAGGATTCCCAGTGTTTTTCTGCATTCTTTTTCTCTCATATGCCTTCTAAGGCCTGGAGCAGAGAAGCATCCACATAACATGATACTGCCATCTCCATGTTTAATGATGGACATGATGTGTTGTTGATAATGTGCAGTGTTTGGTTTATGCCAAACATGCCGTTTTTAGTTTGCTGGCCAGATAGCTTGATTTTGGTCTCATCAGATTGTGAAACATTCTTCTAGCTAAATGCAGAGTCTCCAGTGTGCCTTCTGGAAAGCTCTATCCAAGGTATCATGCGTTTGTTTGCTTTTTCATAGCCCATCTCTGCATAAAACTATGACTGACAAAGCACCTGTGCAACAATTGTTGCCTGGACAGTCTCTCCAATTTCATTCACAGTTGCTTGTAACTCCTTCAGCATTCTCATAGGTCTCTTGGTAGCCTCTCTCAAAAGTCTTCTTCTTGCCACGATTACTCATTCTTTGTGGATGGCCAGCTCAAGGCAGGTTTACAGCTCTACCATACTCTTTCAATTTCTTAATGATAAATTTAACTGAACTCATAGGGATATTCAGTTACTTAAACATTTTTTGTTCCCATCTACTGATTTCTGTTTTTCAAACACCTTGTTACACAGATGCTTGGAGTGTTCTTTTGTCTTTATTTTGTAGGTAAAGCCACCATACTAACTGATGACAAGTTGGACCTTCCACTTATGGTTGCATTTATACTACAATCAACTGAAACCTCAGACATATGATCTCCATTTTACTAATTCTGTGACTTATAAACCCAGTTGTCCTCACCAGTAAAGATTTTGGTGTGTCGTATTAAAGGGGTTGAATACTTATGCCTGCATTTATGTTGTATTTCATATTTGTAGTTATTTAGAGCACTTTGCAGAGATCTGTTTTCACTTTGACATTAAAGAGCTTTCTTCTGATGATCAGTGTCAAAAAAGCCAAATTAAATTCACCATGATTCAATGTTGTGTAACAAATGTGAGAACTTTGAAGAGGTGAATATACAGTCAGGACCATAAGTGTTTGAACAGTGACATAATTTTAATAATTTTGGCTCTGTATGCTACTACAATGGATTTGAAATAAAGTGATCATTATGTAATTGAAGAGTAGACTTACAGCTTTAAATTAAATTAGGAATGATAGACATTTTTCTGCATAGCCTAAAAAAAAATTTCCAGGGGCTCAAAAATGTTTGAACATCTGACTGACAAGCTGTTCCATTGACAGGTGGGAGCAGGTCCCTCATTATTTTATTAAATATTCCAAGTGTGGAATTTGCATTTAAAAGCTGTCATTGTGAACTCTCAATATGAGATCCAAAGAGCTGTCCATGTAAAAAAACAGGCCATCATTAGACAGTGAAAACAAAACAAACCCTTTAGAGAGTAGCAGAAACATTAGGAGTGGTCCAATCATCCATTTAGTACATTCTTAAAAAGAAGAAACACACTGGTGAACTCGCCAATATCAGAAGGTCTGGAAAAACCACTGAAGGCAACTGTGCTGGATTATTGCACAATTCTATCCTTCACAACATTTAGCCAGACCAAGAACACTTTCTGGGAGGTAGACCTATCATTGCCAAAGTCTACAATCAAGAGAACACTTGATAAATGTAAAAGCAGAGGTTTTACCATAAGGTGCAAATCACTGGTAAACCTCAAGAATAGGATGGAAAGATTAGACTTTTGTCAGAAAACATTTTTTTAAAGCCTGTCCAGCTCTGGAACAATTTTATTTGGGCAAAGGAAACAAAGATCAATATGTACCAGAATCATGGAAAGAGCAGAGTATGAAAAAGAGAAGAAACTTCTCATGATCCAGTGAATACCACATCATCTGTGAAACATGGTGGAGGCAGTGTTATGGCATGGGCATTCCTGACTGCCAATGGGAATTGGTCACCAGCGTTTATTGATAATATGACTGCTGACAAAAGTAGCAGGATGATTTGTAAAGTATACAGGGCTATACTATCTGCTCAGATTCAGAAAAATGCTGCAAAACTGAGAGGATGACACTTTACAGTACAAATGGATAGTGAGCCAAAACATACTGCGAAAGCAAACCAAGGGCTTTTCAATGCAAAGAAGTGAAATATTCTTCAAAGGCCAAGTCAATCATCTGACTTCAGCCCAATTGGACATGGATTTCACTTGCTGAAGGCAGAAAGTCCAATGGACAATCGGCAGCTGCAGCAAAGTCCTGGCAAAGTATCACTAAGATGGAGACCAAGCTCAGACTTCAGGCAGTCATTGACTGTAAAGGATTTTCAACCAAATATTGGAACTAACCATTATGTTTATGATTTTGTTAGTTTTGAACCCCTGGAAATGGGAGGGGTATGGCTGTCATTTCTAAACGGTTCATACAATATTTTTGGTAAACCCTTTAAATTAAAGCTGAAAGTCTTCAATTACATAATGATTGCTTTATTTCAAATTCATTGTGGTGGAGTACAGAGCTAAAATTATGAAAATTGTGTCACTGTCCAAATACTTATGGACCTGAGTGTATATGTGTACTACAGAGGGGGGCAAAAAATGCATACACATTTTAACAGTTGTCATCTCTGGACTTTTCCAAAGTTTTCCAAAGTTGAATCGAATTACGACAATGATGTGTAGTATGACATTATCTGAGAAGATGTTGTTACTCACATGAATGAAACCAGCTACACTGGCCGCGCTTCGAGAAGAAATTGTAACGGCATGCATATCAATCTCACTGGACACTTTGGCAACGTTGTTCAAGCAGTAGTTTGCTGCAATCAGAAGTATCTGGATGATCATGGTAACCATTTTGAGCACCTGTTGTAAATGTAAGTCAAAAGTGACTTAAATTCATCCCTTGATATCTGTATAAATTTAATATCACAACTTTAATACAGGCTTTTCTTTTGTTGAAGTATGTATATATATTTTTGGCCCTCTGTTTATGTATATATATAATATGAATATATATATATGTATGTGTGTGTGTGTGTGTGTTTGTTTATACCAGCACAGATGATCGACTAACACTCTAGTACTTTATTCTGGGAAATTAATAAAAATATGGGCTGATAAGAACTTGAGCTGGTACTTGATGTACAAATATGTGGATCATCCCATGTGACAGTGTGACAATATGGTGCTATTCTTGTGGATGGCCAGAAAGTATTTGTAAATTTGCACAACAGCAACTGCTTCACAGAGAATGTGCCACTTAGCTGATAGCATTGTCACATTGGTGAGATCTTGCCATAAACCAGGCAAGGTCAATATGTTTGCTTTTCCTTTTGCACAATCTTGCCAGTGAAGAGAGTGATATAAGCTATTGTTAAAGTTGTGTCTGGTTGTATCATTCAACATATATTTTCCTGTTGTCATCTATTGTCTTTGTACTTTAATTTAACAATACACAGTATATTTGGGTTGAATGACACCTAAAAAGCAGGCACTTTTGTTTACTTTTGATGTAATAATTGTTGTTAAATGGCAAAGTTGCATGTATATGGATTATTAGAGTATTACATCATTAGTGTATTAATTTGTTGTTCTTTATAAAGGCAGTAATGAATAAAGGTCAGTTTAACAATTAACCCATTTAATGACTTGTGCAGCTCTGATCTAGATTAAGACCTGGTGATAAAATTGCTCTCGTCAGTAATATTTAGTAATATTAATATTGCAGGCAAGTAATAAGCTAGATTTATTTTGCAGGCAAGATCCGGCAGTTCTTACACTGCAAACACTGTGCTCTAATGGCAGTACGTGTTTATACTTCATCTGTAGTTTAGTGCTAGGCTTCTTAAACCTTTTAATCTGAGGACCCAAATTAAGCAAGGAATATTGCAGGAACAGTACCTGGACAGGGCATCACAGAGTGAACACACACACAAACACACACACAGGCCAATTTAGCTTTTACAGTCCAACTAACCTACATGGTTTTGAACTGTGGGAGGAAACTGGAGCATCCAGAGGAAACCTGTGTGGCCAATTACCTTAGTCACTTGATTTATGGTATGGTGCCTGTAAAAGATTGAAGTAGTTCAAAAATTAATCAATCATTGAAGCTTATTTACTTGTCTTTAATAACTATTTTTTCTTTAAATAACACTCCACCATGGTTTACCAAACATTGGTTACCACTTAATAATTTAATTATCTTAGTAAAAAAATAAACAAGTCAAATTATTCATAAAAGTGTATGCAGTTGATTGGATAAATCTTGCTGAAGAATTGGCAAATAGTCCAGTTTGAAATGTTTAACTCCACTGACTGACATTGTGCTGAATGTCTGCAGCTTGTGTCACCCTTTTGATATTTTCTTGTGTTCTTATGGTTCTCGGAGTTCTAACAAACACGTCCTTCATACTGCCAGCAGATGGACATTTATCAATCCACTTTAAAATTGTGTGATGACAAGGAATTCTTCCTCACCGAGGCATGGTAAACTTATTCAAAATCTTCCTGGCACCACTGTTACAGATTTAGATTCAATGTATGCCATAACAGGGAACATACGATGAGGTCCAGAGCAATCATTCATGGCCTCTGCATTTAGCATACAACATCACCAAAGCACACCATATAGTGTATATTCCCTCCAAATTCACTAGCCCTTCGTAACGCCCTGAAAATCGTTACAACCTTTGTCCCACACCTGTTATTTTCACTTCGCTATTTCAAACTAGTGCCACACTCCTTTCATCTTACAAGATCATCTGTCATTTCCTCCTCTCTGCCCCTTTCTTATACGTTTCGTTGCTGTCAGTCTCCTCAGTTCGATTGTTTAACAGGTTGTAAGATGAGAGGTGGGCAATACTTCTATTTTCTAACCACAACAATGAAAGTTTTCCATGAGGCATCCATGGCATTGTTTTGCATGCAACAACATTAAAGTGTACCCCAGAGTGCGGTGTATCACTTGCCCCAAATTCACACTTGAACAAACTTAGCCAATTTTACAACACAATCTTATGGCAGCTCTTCTCATACATATCGGTACACACTGATATAGTACCCTTGTGACTCCATTTCACACAAAAGTGTGGGTATTGCAATATATATTCACAAAAAAAAAAACAAATTCAGAGAACCAAAGTTATTGCTTCAGACTGAGCATTCATAGCAACAAATTTTCAGCTGCTGTTCTGTCATTGCGTAACATCACTGGTAGCAATCAATCAATGACCAGAGATTTCTACATTGCTTATGACTTCCCATCATTATGGGATCCACATATGAACCAGGAACTGAGTCAGGCACAAATTTTATAGGTAATTTGAGGAGCTTTTAAAAAAGAGCAGGAGAAATAGCCAAATTTTGCCTAGTTGCAGGTGTTAATAATTTGTAGGATGACTAAATAAAGTAGAAGTAGCCATGCATGTTAGATGGGTTGGCATTGCTCAATTGCCTCTAGTGTGTGTTTGTGTGAATGTGTTCATCCTGCAACAAACGGGGGTTGTTCCTGCCTTGTGCCCAGTGTTTCCTGGAATAGACTCTAGCTTCCACATGACCCAGCTCAGGATAAGCAGTTTTGAAAATGGATGAATGGATTGACAGAGGTACATGAATTACCAATCTTTTGAAGATGATTGTGTACCTGGTACAGTGGACCCTTGACTTACGAACTCAATTCGTTCGCGAGGGCTGGTTGGAACTCAACTTGGTTGTAAGTCAAGACTATTTTTCCCGTAAGAAATGATGGAAATGCCCTTAATGTGTTCCTAACCTCCCACAGCAACACTTAACTTTTTTTTAATAAAAAAGGGTTGTATAATGTGCATAATTTACGAAAAACACCAATAATTTTTCTAATGTACTAACCAAAAAGTTATAAAAAGTGCCTAGCCTACCAGAAACAACAATTTCATACTGTACTCACTATTTAAGTTGACATCTTTGGCTTGCAGGAAGGAAGGAAGGAGGAGGAGAATGAAATGGAAGGTGGTTATTGTTTGGAAGGAGGTTCCTTATACAAATCTTTTCTTTGTAAAATTGTCGAGATGGTGCATTTTGACATGCTGTACATATTAGCGAGATCGATCACATGAATGCCACTCTCATATTTCTACACAATTTCCTTCTTCCTTTCGATTGTGTTCACTTTCTTTACCTTCGTTACCTTCTCTTCCTTCCTTAGCAATTATCAAAATAAATTATATAAATCACTGCACTGACCGAAATTACGTCCACAAACACATGTATCTGGGCTCCGACTGACACTTACAAACGCTCTCGGCCGTTTGTTTACAATTGCACAAGCGGATACACGTGACCGCATTCGGGTTGTAACGCAAGATGTTGGTCGTAATTCAAAACTAAAATTTTGGTTGTAAACCAAGTTGTTCGCATGTAAGGATGGTCGTATATCAAGGGTCGACTGTATACCAGGTTTACAGTTCAAACATTCTGTTCTAGCAAATAGTTTTTTGGTAGGTTGTTTCTTACTTTTATTGGCAGTTTGACATTTGTGAGTCATCTCCTATGTATTTCCATAAGTACTCTTGACATCACATTGACATGTGAGTTAGATTAGTTAGTGACTGTAAATTGACCCATTGGGGGCGAGTATAGATGTGGGCATCAATATATCCTATGGTGGATTGGTACCCCAATTAATGTTGCCTTCCTGCTTTGTGCCTAATGTGGCTCCATTAGTTCCAGTGTTGCCAGGTCCTTAAAATTTTTTATCCCAAGGGCAGCTTAAAAATAGCAAATTTGCCCAAAAATAGCCCAATACCTGAAGTTAGACAAAATGACACACCAGAAAGCAAGGGGTGGTGTCAGACCTAAAGGGATAGTTACATATCATTAAAGCCCACAGGGGTTGCTAGATGGATGAGAAACATAGCAAAAATGGGGGAGATGGTGGTGGTGGGGTTTTGTGGGGAGAGATTGGGGTTGAAAAAAAGTCCCAAATACTGCACTGTTTTTTTTTTTTTTGGAATACAAACCGCAAAAGACTATTTTGGCCTGCAGATACAAACCCAGTTGGCTAAGAAAAGCATGAACCTGGCAATACTGATTAGATTATTAAGAGGATGAATTATTTGAAGATGGAACACAAGATTGGTGAGTAGTTGTATAGTATACCTGGGATTCTGTCCTTTTTTGAGAATATATACATTTTATTCCTTGTGATAGGATAATATGTGGACTAATTTGATAACGTGTGTACTAAATGCAATTGGTCTTGCTGCAAATGCTTAAAACTATTTTAGTCTTTGGCAACTTGTTTGCTTTTCAGATAAAACAGGTAAATGGTCAGGACTGTTGTCTTTAAGCCCCAATGCTTCAGGGCTTTGGTCATTCCTCTTGCATTGTCCAGGTTTTCAGCTCCCACCCTTCGTACACCTTTGATGTGCAGATGAGGCTAATTGACTTAGGTTGTAGCTGGAATTCTGTCCTGTACAAACTGAATTTCTGCCCTGTGGTGCAACTCCTTTAGACATGTCACCCAAAGGCTCAGATGCTTTAGGATTATAAATAGCACAAAATAGACAGACTATACTGTATATCACATATTATGTATGCAAACTGCTGTGCTTCAGGCTAATCCCTCCTAATTTTGATCTAATTGGCCAGTCATAGTCTTCCTCCCAGTTTAAACTATTTCTCTCTCTCACTTGATGTATTGAAGTGGATTTCACAGGTGTCAAACAAAGAGAAAGCTTCTCAAAAGAGAGTAAGCAAGTGAGGAGTGGGAACATAAATCTGGATCATGAAATTAATCTGTACTTTTTGATTTTTTTTAATTATCTAGTGTTTTAGATGATTAGTAACCAGACATCTGCATTTTCAGTGTATTATCTCAGGTTGTGTTCATGTGGTATGGGAATTTTTGGAATTATTGATTAGAATATTAGAAACATTTTTATGACAACAGTTCATTTATCCCCACAAGGCTCGCCAATTCTATCCAATCTCCAAAACATCATCAAGCTGAGTTTTGAAGGTCTCTAAAGGCTTATTCTCTACCGCACTACATGTAATTTATCTCCGTGTAATGTATTCTCTGTGTAAAGGAAAGCTACCTGGCATTAGTGTGAAATTTGTCCTTAAATTTTATTCTCTGTCCACGAGTTGTTGGTGAACACATTTTAAAGTAACAGCCAAGATCCACTGTACTAATTCTTTTCATTATTTTAAAAGCTTTAATTATGTTACCTCTTAATCCAAGGATACTCACCTGTGGGCCTAGAGGGCTGATCTCTCCTCATACAGTATTTCTTTAACCTCTCCTCATAGCTCTCATTCCTGGAAACAGCCTAGTTGATCTTCTTCGGACTTCGTAGCAATGCTACATCTTTTTTTCAACATGGTGACCAAACATGTACCCAGTACTTCAGGTGAGGCCTCACCAGTGCGTTGTAAAGCTTAAGCATAACCTCCTTTGACTTGTACTCCACAAATTATGCTATATTATGTAACATTTTAGCCTTGTTGCATTACGTCATTAGCCTTCTTAATGGCTTCAGAACATTGTCTGGATGTTGATAGTGACAAGTCCACTATGGCTTTCAGGTCCTACTCATAAGGAATACGTTGAAGCATCAGACCTCCTAATTGTTAACAATATACCTTTTGCAATTTGTTTTGTGCACTTCTCATCAAATGAAAAGTTCCTGTTTATCTGTTACTGTTGTATTGCTGTTTGTGAAAAGTTGGAGCTACCATTGAGAAGGGGGATCATTAAATTTCAATTAGAGAGTATACTTTTCCTGTACCGTGGTGGCCACATGCTGCAAAATATTTTTCTTGTGATAAAACACATTCTTACATCCTTGTAGTAATTTATGATTAATGCAGTAACTTGAAAGAAAATTCACCATGAATTTATAGTAAGTTGAATGGCGAGTACTGGTCCCTAGTACAGTGGCCAATCCAGTGCACTCTTCGTCTTCTTTTTCCTCTTTTTGTAAAGCAAATGTCATACAGAAGTACAAATTGATATTTTGCTGTCTGAGCTACATCTCATGATAGTTACTGAGCATCTGTTGGCTTGTATTTTTGTGATTTTTGTGGATGGTGTTAGAGATTTTGAAACAAGGCCTTTTTATGCATTGTGAATATTTAAAAATGGATATATTATAGTCATAAACATTTAAGGACATGCAAGATAATTGCTTAGCAAACAGGCACAAGCTTTTAAGTAAAGATTATATACTCATTTAAAACCTTTCTGTAGTATACTGCTGACTCCTTCTATAGCATATTATTATTGGTACACAATATAACTAAGATAAAAATGTAATGTTCCAATTTGACCCTCTACTTCTAGAAAATGTAATGTTTTTGCATTATTTCCACCAAAAACAGATTATTTAAAGTTTTATTTAGCTTTGTCATTCTGATTTTTAATACATTTTCTTATCCACAAGCACTTTCAAAATTACAAGTGGTGATGTGACTGTCCCCTTCCCACTTCTTGAAAAGTTGATTCTGTACTCTGAATGTTGATTTGTGATGCTTATCATATCCATTAAGGCATTCAGTTAATTGTGGGGATTTTGTTAAGATTCAAGGCAATGTGCAATTGACCTTTAAGTAGGTTAACAACCTGCAAAATCCTGAAAACCTTCAAAGAGCTGATAATTTCCCAGATATTTTCCTGACCCTCACTTTCAACCTTGTGCTTTAAGAAATGAATTGCTGTTGCCCTCCTTTGATATAAAATAATTTGCTTATAAAAACCTGAAAGTCCTAATTATATTTGTAATTATTGTTTAGCACACAGATTTTAAATTGAAGTGCACTTAATAATAGAATTGATTTGAACTAGTAATGACTCATCAAGAGCTCTCACCAGCCTCAACTAGAGCCGCTCCATTTACATATTACAGATTAGTGAATGGTGGTGTGTGTGGCTTTACAAATTACTTTTGATTTGATATTGGAAGAGAAGATATCAATGTGTACATGCCATGTATTGATTATGAATTCTGCTTTTGACAGAAGCCTCCTAGACTAGCTTTTAAAAATCTGAGACATTCTGCCTCTGGATACAAGAAAGCTTGGAATCACTACACTGGGGCATTTAAAAAAAATGTTTAGTTTTGTTACATGCCTCAGCAAATGCATGAAGAAGAAAAGGGATACTCAAGCTTTCATGAAGGTACCAGGGAAATTGGCATGACTGATGGCATCATCCTGTCGTATGGTGGCATAGCCATATAGGGCAGAGAGGCAGCTGAGAGGATTGAAAGGCCTTCAGAAAAACAAAAGATATTTAAACATCTGTTGCAAGTTCTGCAAGAATAAAGACTTTGCCATTTAAAAGGTTTCACTGGAAATATTCTGTTAATTTTTTTTACGGTTTACCACACAGATTTTTTGTAGCATTTTGATAGTATAAGAGCTTTAAAAAATAGCTTCCAAATAAATCGGAATTGCATATGTTACAAAAGACTTGGGCAGTCTGATTATATGAATGTTATACTTTCTCCAAATATCACTAAATTGTAAAACTGCACATTTTTGTCCATTGCTATTTATTGCCTTGATTTTCTGTTCTTCTTTTTATTTATTTCCCTTTTTTATTGTTATTTTGGAATTCTTGTTTGTGTTCAGTTTCAGTTAGCTCAGTGTATTGGTTTCATATGACAGTAAAACACGAACTAAAGGTTTTTGGCATGACCTTGTGGTGTGATAGAAATGCAACGACTGAAAGGCCATCCAGAGGGCTGTGAGATATGCACAGCAAATTGAGAATCTGAAGTCTTAAATCCCAATGAACGATGGTAGGAGAGATTTAACAATCTGTATATTTATATTGAACCATTAAGTGCAAGATTTACACTAGTACTGTACGTTGATTCATTATTTAAAAGAAAAGAAAGTTCCACATATAAGCATAAGTTATGGCAGGAACATGTCTCTAGCCCTTTTTTTATCAGAGTTAACAAAAATACAAGAAGAGTAAAAAAATCAGTATTTCCAATAAATTTAGTACAAAATGTCATCAAAAGCTTACAGTGCTACCGTATCCTGTCCTAATCTAGTGGTCCCCAAAGGATATAGAATCATTAAAGCCTGTGCAGGCAGACCTGGGAGAGAGGCTCAACAGATGCATCAGACACAGGAGGAGGGGAAGAATAAAAGAACAACAACAAAAGGTACTGTACATGCCACAGTGTGTTAAAGCATAGCTGCATGTAAAATAAAGAATGAGGTTTTCTAGAAATTAAAGGGAGAGATGCAGAGGATCTCTAGTGTCTGGGAGCAATTCTAGCTTAGCAGCAATTATACACAGAGAAATAGAATAGAAGTAAGGGAAAGAGCAGAGATCCAGGAAAATGAATCTTTGAGGCAAGAAAGAAATGGTAATAGAAAGCTAGAAAAATATGAGACTGTACCCCGGAAAGCAGAACTGGTAGACTGTGCCAAAACGTGAGGAAATGTGCCAGGATTATTTGAGGGACAGAAATGACAGCTGGGGGTCAACATCTAGGTACAAAGCCTAATGTTTAGTAGGAGTGAGATTACCGTACAGTAGATGGTACACAAATATAAATAAAGTATGGAGATAGTTAAGATTTTCAGGAAGAAGTTATTAAAGAGAGTTGTCCATGAAATGGGGGGAGAAGGGTCTAGAACAGGGGTGGCAAACTCCAGGCCTCGAGTACCGCAATAGCTGCAGGTTTTCATTCTTACCATCTTCTTAATTAGTGACCAGGTTTTGCTGCTGATTACTTCTTTTAATTAACTTGACTCATTCCCCATAGTTGTTTCTTTTTCTTAAATTAGCAGCCAAACAATAATTAGACACAAAACAAGCCACCACATGACCAGCTCCCCTGTGCTCATTACATAATATCTAAAATTAAAGAGAGGTGATGGTCTTGGTAAGGTTGATCTCTCAGGTCACCAAAACATTTTGACGGTGCTCTTAGAAAGAATAGAAAAACAACAGTTTTCGAAATGTGTGCTGTGGCAGAATGAGATCAGCAAAAAGCCATGGAATTAAATAACGGGTTTAATTAACAGCAAGAATTGGCTTCTCATTAAGAAAGTGATTGGAGTGAAATTGGGTGGAGTTTGAAGCCCCAGTTTAGCTGGTCATCTGTTAGCTTGTTTCACATCTCATTTCTGCTTGGCTGTCATTTAATGAAGAAAGGAATCAATTCAGAGGGCTGAACTCTTCTAACAGGGCTATTAAAGTGATGGGGGGAAAAAGTTAATTAGCAGTGAAAACTGGTCACTGATTAGGAAAAGGGTTAGAATGAAAACCTGCATCCACTGAGGTCCTCCAGGCCTAGAGTTCACCACCCCTGGTCTAGAAGATGCCTTTCATGGAGCTGCATACAAGGCCATCACTGGCTTTAATTTTAAGGATAGTAAACAGGAAAGAATTAAAAAGGTCGGAAGAAACCAGAAAGAAGAGCAAGACACCATTCCCCTTTGCTATGGTATCTCACAGGTGTGCCAAAGATTCATGAAAGTACCAGGAAATTAAACATAGTCAAAATCCTGATTGACTTGATGAAAACAAAATCAAGCTGATCCTTTATCTTGTCAAAAAGGAGAATTCAAAAATCTAAATTAAAGAACAGAACTGAAAGTTGTTAGCCAGGAAAAGCAAGAGATTCCATTGCTAAGAGTAATCACAATATCCACTAACTTGGAAAAACCTTGAAGTGTCTTATGCCTACCTTTACTGTATACCTACGACCTGTTGATGTCATACATCACACATTTCTGGTTGAACCTGCCTAGCAACAAAGACGACAAAACATAAAAAATGGCAACACTGTTAGTGAAGTGTTAAACACTTCAAAAATAAATGTAAGGACTATATTCCTTGACCTTTTAAACATAATACACGCTATAGGAAATGTGCAGAAAAATGTATAAAACACTTAAAAAATTAAAATTACTATAATGAAATCTTAACCACCTGAAGATATGAGCAGAGTCAGGGGGGATAGAAAACCAGAGTCTCAGTGATTCATTTCAAACATCACCAGGTGTTAAAATATCTCACGATGCCCAGAACAAAAAGCGGAAGAGGCTGTTGCTAATATGAAAAGTCCTGTTGTGGAAGATTGGAGTGTATAAATGCCAAACTGGACAAGTATGAAGATGTTTCCTAACTTTCTGCCAATTTCTGAGAGACTACTGCATATTACATTTGGATTAATCTTGAACAGTAGTAGGGATGGGTGAGTCATTAGATGCTGTACCAAACAGCTCTAAAGAGTAAACCCTAGATAAATAGTTTTAATTCTAGTGAGGATACCCTTTCAGCTGACTAAACATAAATTATAATGTATTACTTAATAGAAGGTCTTTTCATTTCTACAAAGAAAAAGCAGGGAAAATATATGAAACTTCAGATCAGCATAGCATGACCCTATACATCTGTAAACCTATAAATTAAATTGCAGGACTTTGTTCATTTTGATACTTGGAAATCTGGAGCAAAATGCGAGAACAGACTATGAGGAAAGAGTTTCTTTAACATATTGAAGACACAATGGAAATTGGTTGATATAATGTCCAGCAAGAAAAGGAGAGATGCTAATTCCTTTCTGTTGTCAATCTGGCATAAGAACAAATTTAGAGCAGTTAATTATATAACTAAACAGGACATCAAAAGATGAGAACAAACTAAGAAGACTAAGGAGGTCAGAGGGGGCATTGAAAAAAATTCTAATTTCTTAAAATGTTTGTGTTAGCCCCATTATGGCAATTTTAGTTTAGTTGCTGTATTGTCATACTGTATGTAACAAGAACAATCTACTTCTTATTCTCACTTCCTTGGAACTAACTTAACCAGGGACTTCAAAAGAAGCCAACTGTAGGGCAATGGTGGGAGAGGCACACACACTGAGGCTGGGGAAGTTTACTGAAGGTTGATTGTGTGTTCATAAGCATTATAGTATGTTGAATTAGCCATTGTCCCTGGGCAACAAGAAGAGGGAGCAGCAAGAAGTAAGCCAATTCAAGCACTTTTTCATGAAATCCTGGAAATTCAGAGAAACATTTGTTTTCACCTGTTTCCTATTTTTGGGAATTATCTACCAATTGCCCAGAGGGCTTGCAGCCTCTTAATTGGTAGTCGGTGTGGGTAAAGCGCAGACAATTGCAGTTATATTAAGCAAATGAAAGTCTGCTTTCTCACTATCTAAAGTCAAGGGTACATGACCTCCGGTGTGCTGTTCCTAACTAAAGAACAGGTAGTCCACAAAGTATGTTTGGGCCTGGCCAGTACTTGGATGGGAGACCATGAAACCATGAAAACCATGAAAAGCTTAGATTGTTGCAGGTAGAGGAGTTGGTGAGGCCAGCTGGGGGGTGCTTACCCTGAGGTTTGAATATGGATCCCAATGCCCCAGTGCGGTGATGTGGACACTATGCTCTTAAAATGGCACCGTCCTTTGAGTGAGACATAAAACCAAGGTCTTGATACACTCTGGTCATAAAAGATCCCTGAGCATCCTTTGTAAAGAGTAGGGTGTATATCATTGCCCTGGCTAAATTGCATACCTCAGCCTAGTCATTTTGGCCCCCTAATCATCTGTTGTCTCTAACTGGCCAACTATCTCTCACCCCTTCAACAACTAATGTGTGGGGTGAGCTTACTGGTGCAAAATGGCTCCCGTCGCATCATCCAGGTGGATGCTGCACATTAGTGGTGGTTGAAGTGGCTCCTCACTGACTATGTAAAGTGCTTTGACTAGTGAGAAAACTGCTATATATATAAAGAATTTTTATTATTAAAGTGAATGTGCTGCTCAGTAGTTTCTAAAAAAACAAAACACTAATTTTGCAAAGACGAAAGTTGGTGCTACACAAGGGCTTCCATCACAATGCTATAAAACATATTATTTACGCACTCTTTTCTGTCTAGGCAGTGAGTTGACAGGACATCTGAAGTGTATGCAATACCTAAAAAATAAAATAATCAATGAAACTGGGCCATAATAGAGCATTCCACCCATCGTGTTTTCACTTGTAGTTGGACAAGTGGTACGTTTAACATTTTCAAAAGTAGTTTTTATGCTCAAATAATGCTTATCATGAATAGATGTAGACATCCCGATCAACTTGTGTGCTATTCCTTAACACTGAAATACTCAAATATCATGCTTGCAGTATCACACTTTTTTTTCGTTGCACATTTTGGTACATACTGTAGCTATTTGTTGCATTAAGTTTCTGTACTCTATGTATTGTGTTTACCTGGTTATTTTCTTTTATTCGTTTACCATTTGGTGTTACTGCTGAGAGAAGATATGTGGTTTTAAATTTCAATTTACTATTTCCATTCCATTATGCAAGAAATGACTTATCATGCATAACTTGTGAAAGTAAAGGTGGTGCTGATGATGTGCTCTTTCCATTTGGTCAGTGGATTTTTTTTCCCTTGGCTGTATGTACATTTTGTTTTGCTGTGCATGAATTAGGAGTCAGCTGTGTCAAATTGTTGCAGTTAGCACCATTAGAAATGCCAGTAAGTAATATGAATCAGTATAGTAGGAAAAACAGCATTTTAGAATTATGCACAATCAGTATTTCCATATTTTAATTGAAGGGCCCTGTGTGAATAGTTTGCAGATGCCTCTTTTGTTATGTGGCCAGACTTGTTGAGATTTGTTTGTGTTTTAGGAAAGAGAATGCAGTGTTGTTAACACAATGTCCATCTTTGTAACTTAGTGTTTATTCGTGTGCCTTGCTATCAAATATGTTCATTTTAATAACATCACATCTTAACATTACAATTTGATTGAATGTGTTCTTGTATAGCACACTGCCATTGACAATCACACATTGTTTAACTGCACACATTTCCAAATGTAGTAGAAAACAAAGAAAAACACACAATGCTGAACACAAAATGACCATCCAATATATTCACACAAATATACAAGGAACTTGTACACAAGGACCCCTACAGTGAAATCAGAAAGTATTCAGACTCCTTCACTATCTGTGTACCACATTCTGTTGTAGAATTAAAGGGATAAAATTGCAATTGTTGCCCATCAATCTGCCCTTACACCCTTGTCCTGATCTATGTCTTACCACAATTTAATCACAATGGCCTACAAGAGAGTTCCTTGGACTTCATGTCTTGGTTTTTGTCCTCACATGCAGTGTGAATTGTGAAATCTTTCTAAATGATGTCAAGTAAATTCAGTTTACCACAGATGGACTGCACAATCAAGTTCTAGACACATCTCTAGGACAGTTAAAGCAAGCAGGACGCCCCTGACCAAAATAGGGGGTGCCATAAAAGGGTCTGAATAATAATGAGAGATTTCAGTTTTAATTTTTAATAGATCTGTAAACCTTTCTGAAAACATGTTTTTCACTTTGTCATTATGGGTTAAGTGTAGATTGATGGTCAAAAATGATAAGTCTGTACATTTAAAATTCAATGTACAACACAATACGTTTTTGTTTAGTTTATTAAGAGCATCAAAAATCTTGTTACCGAGAGAATAGACACAATTGCCGTTGCATGAAGGAACACTGAAATTTAAAAAAAAAATAGGATTTATTAATTCTTAATGCCTTGTAAGCACATTGGTGGCTATGTGTATTATTAATTCAATTTGTGTTGACTCTGCATTTTACTATAATGCTTTATGCAGCAAATTTGGTTTAATTAACATAACAATTATCTCATCGTTTCATCAGGGATCAGGTTTCTCATGTTGTTACAACTATAATAAAGTGAACAGGTCTTGTTTTACGTACATGTTTACCTTCCTTCATAAATTGCACTTTTGAGGAGAGAAGAAAAACTAGAGCTATCATGAGGGAGTTCACCAGTTACTGCTAGTTAATGGTTTTTTTTTTTTTCCTTTTTGAGATAATGACTGTCAACTTGATTGTTAATATTGATATCGGTTTTAGTGCATGAATTATTTACACTACAGATAAATATAGAGCTTTAGTGGCCACAGTGTAATTAATGAAGGAACATTTAAGACAAAATTAAACAAATATATATACAGTGATCCCTCGCTATATCGCACTTCGCCTTTCGCGGCTTCACTCTATCGCGGATTTTATATGTAAGCATATTTAAATATATATCGCGGATTTTTTGCTGGTTCGCGGATTTCTGCGGACAATGGGTCTTTTAATTTCTGGTACATGCTTCCTCAGTTGGTTTGCCCAGTTGATTTCATACAAGGGATGCTACTGGCAGATGGCTGAGAAGAAACCCAACGTACTTTTCTCTCTCTCTCTCTCTCTTGCGCTGACTTTCTCTGATCCTGACGTAGGGGGATTGAGCAGGGGGGCTGTTCGCACACCTAGACGATACGGACACTCGTCTAAAAATGCTGAAAGATTATCTTCACGTTGCTACCTTCTGTGCAGCTGCTTCGTGAAGCGACATGCTGCACGGTGCTTCGCATACTTAAAAGCTCGAAGGGCATGTATTGATTTTTGCTTGTTTGTTTTTCTCTGTCTCTCTCTTTGTCTGCTCCTGACGGAGGGGGGTGTGAGCTGCCGCCTTCAACAGCTTTGTGCCGCAGTGCTTCGCATACTTAAAAGCCAAACAGCCCTATTGATTTGTTTGCTTTCCTCTGTCTTTCTGACAGTCTGTGCTCCTGATGCGCACTCCTTTGAAGAGGAAGATATGTTTGCATTCTTTTAATTGTGAGACAGAACTGTCATCTCTGTCTTGTCATGGAGCACAGTTTAAACTTTTGAAAAAGAGACAAATGTTTGTTTGCAGTGTTTGAATAACGTTCCTGTCTCTCTACAACCTCCTGTGTTTCTGCGCAAATCTGTGACCCAAGCATGACAATATAAAAATAACCATATAAACATATGGTTTCTACTTCGCGGATTTTCTTATTTCTTGGGTGGCTCTGGAACCCAACCCCCACGATGGAGGAGGGATTACTGTACAAATAAATAAATGCATTGTGTGAAATGTGCTAATAAATAACTAATTGTTAATCTGTGGTCGATCAAGATGAAAATCAGATGGACAGATAACCCATAGAGTACAATGTGGATGCAAAAATCTGAAGAAGATACCAAGCGTATTGTGTGATTGAAGAATTAAGGAGGAGGTTAAATTCAAGTTTTTTAAGGCGGTGGTAAGACCTGCAATGATGTATGGAGCTGAGACATGAGCAGCAAAGGGAGCACAGGAGAAGAAGTTAGATATGGCAGAAATGAGAATGTTGAGTGTGGAAATATAAAAAAAGGACAGAATAAGAAAGGAGACAATCACAGGAACAATAAAAGTGGGAGAGATATCTAGGAAAGTATGGGTAAGTCATTTGAAGTGGTATGGGCATGTGATGAGGCGATAATATGTGGACAAAAGAGGAATGGGAACAGAGATGCAGGGTAAGAGAAAGTGAGGGAAGCCAAAGCGGAGGTAGATGGATAAATTAAAAGAAGATCTGAATGAAAAGGACATGACTTGGGGAGGAGGTGCAGGACGGGGCTATATAGAGAAGGTTGATCAAGCACATCGACCCCATATGAAAGTGAGCAGAGAAGAAGTGGGGACAATGTACACAACATATAATGCACCTTGAAATGAAAACGGTCATTTTTACCTGTACAGGTTGAGAAGGTGAGCTCCAGCGAGTACTGTTTTTTGATTGGTGGATCTCTCTGTAGAGTAGATATAAATCTTCAGCCATAAAGGGCCACATTTGCCACATTTACTTCAGATGCAGACCCTTGATGATGAATTCAGAGATTCTTGAATTAAAGTAAACACTTTGCCTGAGCCCACCCACACAACATTGACAGCTGAATGTGACAATTTTCATTTCAAGGTGTATTTCATATCATTGTACTGTCACTTAAATAAATTAGTTAAAGAACTAATGAAATAAATAAGCAATAAAAAGATGCAGGTCATGAAACAGTTATTTTCCCCCTCATTCTATTATGGTTTATTTATTGTCACATTTCACGATACATTTATTTATTCCTGTACTTTTGTGTGAAATAAAAGATCTGGGTGGCAATCCGGGAAGTGTTTTCAAGATCTGTGCCGATCAGTTTTTACGAGTATTCAAATTAATATTTAATATCCCCTTTACTTAGTCTGATGTACCAACATGCTTTAAAAGATCCACTATTATCCTTGTACATAAGAAAGCAAGTCCAACCTGTCTGAATGACTATTGACTGATCACACTAATGCCTATAGCAATAAAATGTTTCAAGAGGCTAGTCGTAAATTACATATGCCAAAAGAACTTGATTAATTAAAATGTTCATATTGCTCCAGTAGATCCACTGAGGATGCCATCACCTTGATCCTTCATGCAGTACTGGCCAATCTGAACAGCATGAGAGGGAATTGTGCGAGGATGACATTTATAGACTGTAGCTCTGCATATAAAACTGTAATCCCCTTTAAGCTCTTCACCATGCTCAAGGACCTGTGTCTGAGCACTTCATTGTACACCTGGATTTTCAGCTTTCTGACAGGCACACCACAGGTGGTCGGAGTAAATGGCTACAGTTTATCATTCCTCACTCTCAACACAGGCGCTGCACAGGGCTGTGTCGTCTACACGTTTATCACAGGGTGTGCACTCCCTGACTTCAAGGACATCTACAGCAGGTGATCTTGGATCAGGGCAAAGAAAATTATTAATGATTCTAAACATCTCAACAATAGACTCTTTTCTGTAATGCAATCAGGTAAACTCAGAGAGACTGAGAAGGAGCTTTTGTCCACAGTCTATATGCATCTTGAATAAGGAGCGTGTCTAGAAATATATGATGTCCCATTGTTAACGTGCATACATTAGGTTGTTTAGCAATTATTTATTACAGTCACATATTTAAAAAAACTGTTAATGACTTTTGATTTGTATAAAGTCATGCATTATTGTTATTGTCCTTTTATTATTCTTTTAAAGGGACAGTCATTGGAGATATCAACTAAGCATTTTACTACATAGTGTGCTGTATGTATGTTATGCATGTGACAAATAAAATTTGATTGGAAATATTCTTCCATACTACACTGCTCCTGATGGCGTAAACAGTTTTAAACTGATTGAATTATAGAGGAGCAACATGTTCCTCAAAGGTTGGTGCTATTGTGGCACAGATCCCATAGTCTTTGGACCAAATGGTCCCTTATCTGTGGGGATTTTCCAGTCACATGCCTAAGGAAATTGATTGTTTAAATTGGCTTGGTGTAAGTGAAGGACCTGTACCTTGTTCAGATGCTCCTGGAATTGTTTAATCCTTTGATATCTTTAGAATTAAACCACTTACGATTAGTGAATTAATTTATTAATTCTCCAGATTGACAAAATGCATAAAGACAGAGGCACATAGGTATACCAGACTACTTGTAATATTTATGGCAAGCCTGTTATGTTTTTTATTCATCCATCCATCCATTTTCCAACCCGCTGAATCCGAACACAGGGTCACGGGGGTCTGCTGGAGCCAATCCCAGCCAACACAGGGCACAAGGCAGGGAACCAATCCTGGGCAGGGTGCCAACCCACCGCAGGTTTTTTATTCATTTTTTTTTTAATATTGTTTCAAAAGTAGGCAAATAAATCTGCAGGTTTACATTTCTCATGTGTTCTGACAAGTGGCACTTAAAGGTAATGAATAGCAGATGCAAGGTGTATTTTAGTGGAACTGTAAGCATGGAGACCTTTTCATTGTGATTTGTTTTTTCAATCCTTTAATCTCAAACAGAACAATGACACACACCCTTGCAAATATCCTGCATTATTAATATAGGTTTCAAGAAGTTGTCTAGTTATGTGGGTGTGTTTGAATTTCATTATTTTTAAGCAAGGACCTTAGTGACTGTGCTTTTAAGTTTTTGTTGCCTCTGTAGTGTTAGTATAATTGCATTTTATCTACTGATTCAGCTATCTTTTCATCTTAACCTTGCCTAAAATGAACAATGCGTAGATCTGAAACATGGATTAGACTAGGGGTATCAAACTCAGATCCCAGTGGCTACAGATTTTGATTCTAG